>NC_133933.1:85221551-85306551 GCF_031877795.1 Strix aluco
CAGAATTATCTGTAGATTAATTTGTTTCCCATTACAGTTTCGGATTTCTTCTTCATCCATAATATTAACTGCAGTGAACTTCCAGGAGTAAAAAGCTGTCTTTTTTCAGGCTTGAATAAGAGGAGAAATAGTCACTTGTCCTGAAATCTGGCTACAATTAAACACATTGAAGACAAATTAAAAGCTGTAAATGTAAAACTTTGGGTAATTTGCTGAGATCCTTTGTTATACAAGTACTGTATTATACAATAAGCAATCAGTATGCATCACCTACATTTCACTAACAAATGCTTAAAATATATTTTAAATAAACCATAAATATAAAATAAAATAGGAAAAGACAATATTTACCTTTTCCAACTGGGCATTTTTTTTTGATTTGTACAAAAACTCCCCCACTGCCACAAAGACAGAAAGCACTAATCCTGCTGCCAGCACAATGAAGATTCCTCCAATATTTTGAACTCCCAAAGCACTGGCCTCTTTACTTTCCTCTTCTGGGCAGCCATTGCCTCTCCACCATTTCTCTTTCATCATGTGGAGCTTGCCCTCCTCTTGCAGTTGAAGAATTGCTATAGTGATCTTGTCTCTATATGGAGAACCTAAAGAGACCACAGGGAACATATATTACATGGGGTATATTTTATGGAAAGCTAGTTATTGCTGATAAGAATAAAATGTAATATAATGTCACAGGAAAAACTATATTCTCTACAATGATAACATTTATTGAAAAGCCATTTACATCTCACCATGGTCACACTAGTCACATAAATACAAACCCAAATGCACACACACATATAAATAAATATGCACAAAACTTGATCCAGCTGGTGTTGTACGCCAGGACACGATGCAACAAGTCCTATCACACTTAGTCCTGTGGTCTCAAAGATCTTCATGCCCAACTGTTATATCCAGGCAGATAGTCTTTCAATTTCCATCAGGCTTTTAATTATGCTGCAGTAGATTTAGTCTAATATACATAAATCTACAGGCTGTTGCTTCATAGCTTGTTACCCTAAAGCTAATCCAAGATCTGATATGTAACAAACGTTTTATACTATACTTTATTAAAAGAAGAAACAACAGTTTACACTTCAAGACCAAGCCACAGAAGTCTCTATTTGATAGATCGTCAAGCACTTAAGACACATTCCAAGCACACACTTACTTATTAACAGTACCATGTAACAATGCATTCAGAAAGATAAGGTTATGTGTAATTGGATAACAGGGATGTAAATTTTCATACTTTAATGGATTTCTTTCTCATAATTCAGTATTTTAAAATAACATGATAATTTTGTAGCTTTTGAACCTTTCAGTATTTCAAGGGGTAGTTCAAAGGGTGGTGTCATATCTTTGTTTGTCATCTGCTCTCTTTTTCGTTATATAGTGGATAAGGGCTTTTCAATGAGTACTTTAAAACCTACATTAATTAATGAATAATGCCTATGCAGAAAGATTTTCTTTTCTGAATGTTAGAAAGTAAAACGCATCAGTTTGAAGTGTTTTCTATGTTAAGATTTATGTAATGTATAAGGAGAGAACAAAGTTGTAATTTTTCTTCTCCTCCTTCAAAAACAGGAACAAAAGACTCTTCATTAAAGTTGTTAAGAAATCCCAAGAAAAAAAAAGAGTAGATGAAAAGGCATGGCATCCTCTCTTTCATGTGGTATGAATGCAATTCTACAAAAAAGCCCTTCTCTTTTACTTTCTGTCATAATAATGATACTTACTAGCTATAATTTTTACAGTGTCTCCTTTGGCTGAGTAATAAAATGTATTTTCATTAACTTGATACCTTTTTTAAAAAAAATCCTCAGCATCCTTTAGAGAGATGCTGCCCATTTGACTATTTCATGTACTGTGATCAACTACGAAGGAGCTGAAGGAATGCATAGACAGGATATTTTACACTCTTTACACTCTTGGAAAACATATTTTCTTTTGCAATTTCTTTAAATTTATTCTTTATTTCTTCAATTTCTTCTTACATATCTAGAGTTTATCATGAGAATAAAACTAATAGCAAAGGGCTGTTGTGCCAGAATGGAAGCAAAACATAGAAAGGACCATTAATTACAAAACGCACTGGGCTTTTCCTTTATTCCAGAACAAAAAGTGGGAACAGCTAACCTCAAAGTATTTAAGTTGCAAGAACTTAGGCTTTTATCCTCTATGCTTAGAAAAGAATGATATTCTGTACTAGAACCTAAACTGTGTTTACACAGGACTATATGGGAAGGAGAAAGAAAGAAAAATAACGTCTTGTTTCTAGTCTCTTGTGCATGAAAGGGTCTAAATAACACTGTTTCAGACCATCTTGATTATGCTGAAACTCTGCAAAGCCTTATACTTGACACATATCTTCAGTCAGATGGAAGAAGGAAAGTGATTAGTCCACAAGAGCCTGGGGAAGTATAAGTGCATCCTATAATCTTTCGGGATATTTTTGGTGTTACACTGCCTATAAATATTTAACAACAACTTAAATTACATTAAATTCTAAGAAATAATCTTGGATCCAGTTTAAGCCATCTTCTGATCTGACAGGCTGCTTTCTAATTAAACTGTTTTGCATTTCATTTCCACACTTTCTGTTGGTTTAAATATAGGCAGTACCAACTATTCTTCATGTATATGTACATATAGAATATATATATATATATTTTCTAAGGACCGGATCTGTACACATACAGTTCTAGTCCATTTGAAGCATTTGTAAAATGAGTTAACTGAGGAATTCATAGACAGAAAAAATAAAGCATGGACTAATCCTATCTACAGTTATCTAAATTTATGAGGATTACATTAGAAGCATGTGTTTAATAGTGATTCTGTTCAACTGTATTTCTATAGCTGTAGGTGATTTGCAAAATTTTGCAAAAATAGTTGTGGAGTGGACAGATTACAGGGCATTTGGTGTTTCTGCTGCAATATTTGTATTTTTTATACCTTATTATCTTATCTTAAAAGTGGTAATCTCACAAGTAAGGATCAATGTGGGATATCCAGCATTGCATACTGCTGCTGTTAAATTAAGCATTTAAAATTTTATACCCATGAAAAAGCTAGCATTCAATGCTGTAGTTCTATTCTATTTCTGAATGACTTACAATGTTCTAAATTCATTGATTCACATTTTGCAACAAATAATGAGTACACCTAATAATCTGATATTTGAAAAAATTATGTTTATACTGATTCAGATAGTTATTAAGAGAACAAAAAAAGCATAGTAATGATATTATAGCCTAAGATTTTATTTTCTCTTAGATTTTTTTCTGATACAAGCTGGATTGCAAGTCCCAGCAATGTAAAATCCACCCAAAAGCATCTGCAGTGGCTAAAAGTATCGTGGTCTGATCTGTGCATGACAAAGTTAGTATACAAAAAGAGAAAATAAATAAAGGATATGGACAAAGCATCCAGATTACACTCTGGATGTTAAAACAGTTTTCCTTGCAGAAATGAAAAATTTCAGCAAGTAAATCTAAAAAATTTTTGATATTTACTGGCAATTTTCCCTATCACTCCTAACATATGGCAGTAAGATTAATCAAGTCCTTCCATGAGGTGTTGCAAGAAGACCATGTCCCCTTTTTTAGATTTTTTTTTAAATCAGAAGTATTTCATTTAAGAGAATTTACTGTTCAGGATAAAAAAAAAAAAAAATTAAAACAGAAACTTTAAGAGTCACAGACAATGTATATGAATGCATTTGCAAAATAAATACAGTATGAATAAGAGTAAAGTAATAAAGCAGAAGCAAAAAAAAGAAAAAAACAAGAGAGAAAATAAAATTCTGCTATGTGAAGAAATGTGAACTTCACATCTCAACTTTCAATAAAAAGACAAACAGTTGAAAAAAATCTTACCAGCCTGTGCATGGGGGCAAGACTGGGAGGAGACAGACACAGTGATATTTAAAACTCCATCCCAAAATCAGGGAAACAGATGAGTATACAATCTTCCATTGAGCGCAGAGAAAAGGAGAAGTCCAGTGCAGAAATACCTGACTTTTTCTTCTCTTTCTTTTCCTCATTCCTACTGCTTTCTTTTCTCTACCAACTGATGAGCTTTTCCCATGAGAAACTGGAATGGGAGGGCCTACAGAACATAATCTATACATTATTTGTTTGATCCCACTCTAGTTTTAAGGCCTTCTGTTACAGATTACAGAGATATTAGTGCCTTCCTGTAATCAACAAACTCAATAAGGGATGCAATAATTTCTATTTGCAGTTACCTGCTTATGAAAATTTAAAATAAAAATGTAAATATGCATAAAATTCTATTCTCTGAAGCATCTATACAAAACTAAGACAACAAAGTCTCAGATAGATAGGTTTTCTGCCCTGAAGTCTCAGTATATAAAGATCTATGCACATAATGATATGCTTAATCATAAATTATGAACACATAAGCTTTTCATATTGAGACTTCACTGCATACAGATTAGTATATTGAAATCCTGCTGATCTGGCTCATCTTGAAAATGTTTCCTACTAGATTATAATTTAATAAAATCTCCTGCTTTGTTACTCTTAGTCTGTTTTACTCATTCCATTAAATACAAAAGAAGCTGAAGCATATTGGTACCTATAGAAATGATTTTGATCCTAACCAAATAAAAAGGAATAGCAGCATTCCACTAACTCCTTCATTAAGAAAATGTTGAACCAGGAACTTTTTTGTTTCATCATTCCAGGTGCATTTTACCAAAAAATATCAGTATGAATTGCCTGGTATTTTGAAAGCTGGTGCCCATGGAATATTGTTACATGTTACTTTTGATGTGCTAGACAGAAAAATCCATTCTGAACACTCCTACGCCACTGATAGCATCTTTTGTTCCTGTTACTTTTTTCTTCTGTTATTAAAAACCTCAAGACTATTCTACTTATCCTGCAACATTATTTCATACTCTGTGTACTTGGCCTAAGCAAAAGGGAAAGATAGTTAGGAATACAGCATCATATTCAGAACCTAGGTACAAAATTTAGATCATCAAATACTTCTGGTACTGAAGTATTTATTGGAAGGAGAAAGCCAAATGTAACAGGAAAGATATTCCTTTAATATCTAAGTGTTGAAATTGTATGTGAATACTTTACATTGAACAAAACATACAATTCAAGTTCTAGTTTTAGCAGTCAAGAGGAAGAAGCACCGAACTTAGCATGGGGGTGTTTGGGTGGAGTTTTTTTGTGGTTTTGAGGGGTTTTTTCTTTCAGCATGAACCCTTTCCCATTGTGTTAGTTCCTATTGATGGTTGGACTAGATGATCTTCAAGGTCTTTTCCAACCTAGACGATTCTGTGATTCTGTGATTCTGTGTTTATACCAGATTGATCTATCTATCCTAAAACTAGTTTGGGTACTCATACGTAAGCTACAGTCATGGTCTCACTCCAGTGTAGGCATATCTGAAATTTCCATTAGAATGCTGGCTAACACCATTTATACTGCTGGAGACAGGTGGAATCATTTAAGTCTTGGCATATCGACATTTCTGAATAAGTACAGAAGTCCCATCAAGAATCACAGACTAGATGTTCTGTCATCAGTCTGAGTGTATGCTTAGTTAAATCATAGTTGAAAGTTAGGTTTGTTATATTGTTTTGTTATCGCTGTCCACTAGTTACTATGATGAAGCTTTCCTTATGTTTTTACAAGACAAAAATTAGTCCAGGACTTTGGAACAGACACTTCTTGTTAGGGGACAACTGGTGATACATTATGTGGAGTTCAGTTTCTCTTAAGTGTCATTCACACTGGAGTCATAGGCATGACAGAAACAAGGTGGAAGGGATTTCATTCACACATAATTGTGGAGTGGATGTTTAGACTATGAGGAAACATGGAAAAACTAATTCCTACAGCCTCATGCATCACAGGGCCTGAAACACCTTCCAGGAATCTGCAGCATAGTCAGCATTCAGTAATAAAGACTGACATCCACAGTTATAACATGCCATAGAAAAGAAATAGGCAGCTCAGGGGCCCTGGGTACAGGAGAAGTATTTACTTTAGTTCCACAGAAATGTTTTTCTTTTTAGAGTCAGTCAGCCCTGCTTCCTAACTTTGTTAACCCTCTCTAATTGGAATGGAAGTGACACAGAGAAGGGTCAACATAGCTTCTTTCATTCTTCCTATCTGTGGATTCAAAAGTCTACAAGGAGCATATGAAGAAAGAGGAGGGATTCTGTTGGTTCCCAGTCCCTGGGTCCACTTTCAGTCAGCTCATTTTCACATAAGAAAAGATCATTGAGGACTCTTTCCAGGTCATGAAGTAATGCCACTGCTGTAGCTGGGGATTTGATGGATTAAAATTCTTTGGCAATCATAGGAAGTAAGCAACATCCCACAGTGAAGAGAACAGCAATAAATCAAAAGAAAGGGCAACAGTTCCTGAAAGCTTAACATGGGAGAAGATCCTCCTTTATCCCAAAATCTGGATCTCAGTTTAATTCCAGGTAAATGAGCAAGGCTAACAAATAAAAATACATAAAAAAATTAAAAAAGCCACTGATGAAAATATGTTCTCAGTAGCAAAATTAGAGACCTCCGTAGAAGTAACAATTGGCCAGGTATTTTTAAGAGTATAGAACAACCCAAGATCATTGCATTGCACCAGGAGATGGATGTGAATTCTAAATTAGCTTTGATAACAGGCTTTCTCTGTGATGTTAAGTGAAAGACTTTTTCCTGTTTCTTAGCTCTGTGCCTTATAGCAAATTTGTTGTTTTATATTTATGAAATGACCAGACATTATCGCATTCTCACCTCTAAAGTACATATGAATTAATAGCAAATCATCCCAGACACACAGAGTCCAGACATGAAAACTCAATTCATGCTTTTGCAGAACACCCCAAACCACTGCCAAGCTATAAGGGAAATTCCGAAAACAATGAATGATAGTGTTTTGCCATTAGCTGTTCCATCATGGGTGAGGTATGAAGTGACCTTAGGTACATCTAATTACAATGCCATCTTAAATCTGGGCAATCTTCATTTAAGTTATTTTTTTAAAAAAAATAGACCTTTGGAGCTGTCAGAATTCCTACAATATCTCACATTGCATTTATAGGTTATGATAAGAAG
Source organism: Strix aluco (assembly GCF_031877795.1). Lineage (NCBI taxonomy): Eukaryota > Metazoa > Chordata > Aves > Strigiformes > Strigidae > Strix > Strix aluco. The sequence goes on from NC_133933.1 coordinate 85,228,667, forward strand.
TTTCAGCGCTACTGTTCTATTAAGTGATGTTCCATATATTTCTAATCCCTCTGATAAATAAGAAAAGCTGACTCTCTGAGGTTTTCCATGCAGATTTCTGTTCCCCAATTTGATTCACAAGGTTAAAGTGATTACAGAGGCAAGGCAGTCAGTTCTTGATCTTTGGGAAAAGAAGACATCAGCTGTGTGTATCTTATATACAGCGAGAATAAGAAGCTCAGCTATCCAAAGAGTGCTTAAAAACATTGGTTTTCAGTGTTTCACTCACTGTGCTGTTTGCCTATGAAGCACCATGACAGATTCCAAGCCATGGTTCTAGTCTTTTCATTTATCCTAGTCAACTTACAGAATTCTGTCCTCAGCAGTGGGGCTGAATGAGATAGTGAGAATTCAGATTTATTAAGAGCGTTTAGAATTTTAAATTTCTTTTCCATTACAAGCAAATCATTTGGGTACAGAAAATTAAGCTAGGTAGGCTCAAACCAAAAGACAATAGCTTCTATTTACCCCCTTTTGGATGCAAATTCAAGTCACTGTTCAAAGAGAAGGGTCTTGATTACGTAGTTAAAAAGTCTGAAGTACTTTCATCACAAAACTCTTGCATTTCAGTACTATGAAAGGCAGAAATTTAGAACTGTACTCTGAAGATGGTCTAGTTCACCACACCTGCTCAAGTTACAGCATGTCACTCAGAGCACATTGGCCAGTTAGGTGCTGAATATCTCCAAGGATGGAGACTCCACAACATTTCTGGGCACCCTGTTGTAGTGTTTGATCACCCTTTCTGTAATGAAGATTTTTGCATGTGTGTTATTTTTCCTCTCACATTTAGATGGAATTTATTTTATTTCAGTTTGTGCCTTATGCCTCTTATCTAGTTGCTGGGTGACAGTGACAAACGTCTGACTCTCTGTTCATTATTCTGTCACATCAGCTGCTCATACACATTGATCAGATACCCTCTGAGCTGCCTTCTCTTCTTCAGACTGAACAGTCCCAGCTCTGGCAGCCTGTCCTGTAACCTTCAGAAAGGCTGTGGTCAGTTTGCTTTCAGTTATTACATATCCCTCAGAAGAACATTAAAGCGTTGTAGCTAAACTAAAAAATATTGGGTGGAGGGTGATACTCATTCAGTGAGCCTGGGTTGCTGGGAAATGAGATCCCATTTCTAATAGGCAGTGAAAAAGGAATACTTAACCAGGAAATGCAAGACAGACAAAATAAATAGCTGATACTGCAGCCTTTTCAGATCAAGAATGCCTAAAGCCATGCAAACCCTGTGTGATGGGATGCAACACACTAGTTTATTTCTAATTGGGGGTGACATATCAGGACAGAGACATTTTACATTTGTAGACTAGTTTTGAAAATTCAATACATACGTATGGTCCTAGGCACTATAACATCAACATTGACATTTCTGTAATGTCTTTGCTTCAGTTACATCTGTTCAGAAAATTCCTACTAGAAACCGCTTCTCTATGGCAGAGTCTGCTCGCAACAGCTACCAGACGTTAAGTGTTCTGGCAATTCGTTATTGATATAGAGCTCAGTCTCTTAACATGCCTCTCAGTGCTTCAAAATGTTCATACTTCTGCGGTAACTATAAAACCAGTTCCTTCATCAAATATGCTAGCTATACATTCTTACATTTCAGCAACAATAAATTAACTGCTCAAGCAGTTGAAATTCTTACATTACTTTCAATACATGGTTTGACCTGCATAAAAATAAATAATTTGCACCTATTTTTTGTGCATTATGTTCAACTAATGAAGACAAATGTATTAATTTGTTTTAGTTACAGAAGAACTGAAGCTCAGCACTTTTATGCACAAGTAAGTGATGAATATTACTGTTCAAATTATATGAAGGATTACAGATTAAGTGCAGGCAAGCAGAAGAAAAAGGCCTCGTGTTGGTACATGGTTTTCTATTTATTCCTATAGAGACAGATCTGTTTATATGTCTCATCTCCGAGAACTGGTAAAAAATGATCGTATTAGGTAATTTATAGGGTTTGAAGGTAATAAGTAGCTGCAAGAGAACTAGGGTGCCTTAACAATAAAACCAAATGATTGCTTAGTAATGATTTTTTTTTTTTTTAGTGTTTTAAATTTTGAAAACTGTAAGCAGAGGACAATGTTTATACTTTCAGTACTGAAGTTCAGAGCAAAAATTGTACATTGTTCATTACACATATTATTTGAAATTACATAAGAATGTATAATATATGTACATAAATGTATATTCTAAATAGACATAGTGCTGGACTGAAAGATGGAAATTTTTCTTCAGGAGAAACAGGTAATTACAACAGGTAATAGACAAGGATAGCTCAGATATCCTCAGTGTTCCACACAATATAAACAGGAAATAGCTTCAGAGTCTAAAATCTCAACAATAATTAAAATGAAAGCCAGTGTTGACTGTTGGGTTTAGTACTTTACAGAGGAAATCCAGGAATATATTTTCATCAGTCGAAATTTTAAACTTCTGAACTGTTCAGTGTTTTCAGATATGTAGAATTTGGTTTCAGTTGTGTTAACAAAGTGTATTGTTAACAATTCTGGGGACTAAATTAATTTATCATTTGCCTGTTATTCCTTTCAATTTTGGAACTGCCAGCTTTTTGTAAAGTTCCACATCATTCATACCTGTGCCTTTGTCGGTTTTACATAAATATATTTAAACATAGGTGTGTGAAAAGTATAGACCTTCTGTTTACCAGTCAGTGTCAGACAGAACTGAGTTACCACAAAACTAGAAGTAAAGCAAAATCTCACTAACTGTATCTCTGGAGTCAAGGGTGTTCTTTTTCCTTTTCTTGCATGTCTTCAAATAAGGCAACATGTGATTCTGATTTTAGAATATTGTGCAATATTGGAGAGAAGTAATGGAAACATTAAAAAAAAAAAAAAACAAAAACAACAACAAAACCAAAAACAACAACAACAAAACCAAAAACAAAACCTGTCTTGTTTCTCCTGGAAAAAATGTCTACAATTATGTTCTGCATTGATCACTGACTGCCAAATGTACAATTTAATTGAAAGGAATGTGTCAGTCATGCTCAGTGTCATCATGCACAGTGTCATTGGTTTCTAACCTTGCCTAAAGTGTAAGGAAAGTTTTTAAAACACACCTCTTCAAAACATGTCACCTTTCAGTTTGGTGGAGGTGTGAAAAGAGAATTATATTAGGACACAGAAAGCAGCCTTCGCTGCAGTAAGTGCTTAACTTCAGAGAGTAAGGAATCTCAATAAACTCCAAACAGTTAATTTTGAAAGGATCCTATGGATCTTTTATTTTTTTTTTTTTTTAAAAAAAAGGTATTTAATACAAGATAGTGTTTTCATTTCTTGTGCTTCTCTTGCTACCATAATTTTCTTTGATTCTTAGTCTAGACCTCCAGGAGAAGACAAAAAGAATTAAAAATTAAAGAAGCACTGATGTGAAGGAGTTGAAAATTGTATTGCTCAAGTTCTGCAAAGTTTAAGATAGAATGAGTATGAGGCATGGAGAAAAAAAGTTTTTAAAATATGAAAAACTCATTTCGACAGCTCCCTCCTGCCCTGTAACTACTCATATCTGTTAAATTACAACTGTTTTATTTCTGCCACTAAGAGCAGTTGAAGCTTCTTACAACTATCACAAAACAGGGAAGATGCTCAGGATTATCTTCAGATTTGGTCTAAGAGCTGGCTGTGCAGAATTCTCATTTCCTTTTCCACATCCTAGTTTGTTTGCTATCACTGCTTCTTTCATACTATGACAAGTGCTTATCCAACTTCATTAGCAGTTAAACATGAATTAAATTAATTTTATGAAAAATATTGAGGAGTATTATGCCAGTTAAGGTCACTAAACCAGCTCACATAACTGTCAGGTTTTGCAAAATGTGGAAGCCCTATGCCAGTTTAAAATGACAGTGAAACTTCACCCTTATTTTCTTATTTAGGTATGTTACAGATATAAATGTTATGCCTGTTGGGTTTTGGGTTGGTTTTTTTTTTTTGTTTGGGGGTTTTGGTTGTTCGTTTGGTTTTTCTAATAAGTGAACTGGGTCCTAGAATCAGATCATAAATCTTTCCTAGCCCTGTTCATTCTAATAGAAATAAACTAAAAATAGAGGAAGAGACTGAAAATTTGTGTGTGTTTGTGCACCTGTGCAAGAACAGTAAAGAGCAACACATAGAATGGAAGCATCAAGCATGTTAAAGACTCTTGTCAAACATTTCTTTAGGGAAAAAAGACTGTCTTTTCCTGCAAATCTCTCTCTATAATGCAGTTGGAAGGGCAAGAGAGACTTCATCTTCTAACCAAGAAGACAAAAACCTTATCAGAACTGAACATTGGCAAGAATTGAAATTGGCCTGATGACATTACCTACACTAAAATATATTGGGAATGCTGATGTAAGGTGTAGGCACTCAGAGATTAAGGTAAAACATTCCAAACCAAACCTTTCAGGAGTCTTGTAATCTTCTCTAAGAATAAAAACAAAAAAAGAGAAAGAACAAAAAAGAAAGAGAAAGAACAAAAAAGAAAAAGAAAGAACGAGAAGAAAAAAGAACGAGAGGAAAAAAGAATGAGAAGAGAGAACAAAAGAGAACGAGAAAAAGAAAAAAGAAAAATAACTGTATAAACAATGGCATCCAAGTACTAGAATAGAATAGAATATGTCTGTTAGAAGGGACCTACAATGACCATGTAGTTCAATGACCTGACCAATTCAAGGCTGAACAAAAGTTAAAGCATATTAATAAAGGGCATTGTCCAAATGCCTCTTAAACACTGATAGGTCTGGGGCATCGACCACCTCTCTAGGAAGCTTGTTCCAGTGTTTGACTAGCCTCTTGGTAAAGAAATGCTTGCTAATGCCTAATCTGAACGTCCCTGGGCGCAGCTTTGAACCATTTCCACATGTCCTGTCTCTGAACATGAGGGAGAAGAGCTCAGCACCTCCCTCTCCACTTGCCCTCTTCGGGAAGCTGTAGAAAGCAATGAGGTCACCTTTCAGCCTCCTTTTCTCCAAACTAGCCAAACCCAGTGTCTTCAGCTGCTCCTTATAGGACGTGCCTTCCAGCCCTTTCACCAGCTTTGTTGTTCTCCTCTGGACGCACTCAAGGACCTTCACATTCTTCCTAAACTGTGGGGACCAGAACTCATTATGATCCTTATCTGTATCACAAACCTACTCCCTTCAGAAGAACCTAAAACTGCAGGATAACCATACTATACCTTCTCATTCAATCAGAGTTCAAAGAACAGTCTGTGCCCTACTTTGGTGGTGACTTTAATACCTGACTATAGACAACTGTACTGTCAATTTTGAGATTCATTTTTAGGTAATTTCTGGAAAACAGAAGGCTTCCTATTCATACCTTAATCTCTGTTAAACTGGACTTTATTTTACCATAGTTATACATAGCACCGAGAGCAGGAAATTATTAGATTTCTTTACAAGAAAACATTCAGGGCATTTGTTTAAAATATTAATTTGGATGTAGCTCATGTTCTAAGTTTAGAAACTGCTTGAGAAAAAAGTTATTTCAGACCTGTAGCTGTAAAATTCAAGGCTTTAGTCTTTTAAAAGCTAGACAAAACATAGGAGGCAACATCCTACACATCTGTAGGATGATGAAGTGTTATTCTTACACTTACAAGGTGTTTACTCCAATTTTATCTACTTTTTATTTGACAGGCAAGCTCCAAAAGTAAACTAACTTTTAGATGATTACAAAACTGGCTGCAAATTTCTGTCTGGAATGATAAATGCAGTAAGGGAGGAGGCTAAATGAATTCTAAGAGGAGAGTTAAGACTCTTTTGAGATCATCTTCATAATATATTTTTCACTTTCTATTGCATATTTAGGAAATGAGTAATTTATTCATTTGTATTTTTCTACATTATTTTAATCTTCGAAATTACAACCATCTATTAAAAGCTTTTATTCTTAAGTAATTTATATTCCCCACTGTGCCTTCATTTAAAATTTTTTATATTTAGAAAGATACACTTAAATAAAAATGGCAAGTAATGCAATCTTTTGTAAAATACCTGTATTGAGAATGCAGTCAGGTCAGTTAGTTAAAAAGTTTCAATATTATAAAATAAAAACTTTTACTGTGGATATTTCTTCTAGGTCACTCCCTAGAGACAGAATAAGTAATATAAATCAGTTGAACCTATACAGTGTTATTGGATACAACATGATAATTAAGTGTTATACATTTGCTGATTAAAGCTCTATTTGAGTCCAGCAGCCTATCACTGGGGTAGGAGGAACACTATTGTATTGCACATTTTAATGTCTTAGATAAATATAAATAATTCATGAAGTCATATTCCTAGAGAAGATATGAAATAGCAGATCATAAATTATTTCCCGAAACCGTTTTTTTTTTTCTGCAGTGAAATCTTTAATTTAAGTGAGTGGAGTGTGAAACACTCTTTCTAGATTCTATGTCTGATGGAATTATGTGAATAGTACTGTCTTCAAAACGTGCGCACTCCAAACAACACTTTAATTACAGACTACACAGCTGCCTGAAATTCAAAAAAAAAGGGGAAAAAAAAAACCAAAAACAACCACAAAACAAAACCAAGCCCACTCTTGGCTCTGATTTGTCAAAAATAAAAGTTTTGAATGCCTAAGTAAAAAAAAAAAAAAAAGTTAAGATTAACTACATTGTGCAAAAATATATAAATAAATGTCTATGTACAAGTGATCTGCACATTTCATTAGTTGACCAAATAGATTTTTTGGAAATTATAGGTGAGTGGGCAAAATTTTGAGAATCTTTAAGAACAATGTACTGTGAAAAATATATTTTTTCTCTAAGAGATAAAAATGTTTGTAAACAAAGACATTTTATTTGATATGTCATTAGAATTCACAAGAAAGAGAACTTCACTAAAATGGCACCTCTGAATCAATAGAACATGAGAGCCTTGAAGTTTTCTTTCATCCTTTGAACTTAAGTGAGTATACTGATATCTGGGGCCTGCAGCCAATGCATCTCTGCTGGAAGGCTGTTTATTTTATTCATATACTTTTCTTTTTGACATGAGAGGTATAACTTGTTTGTATCACAGTAGCTGCCAGCTTTCTATTGTGAATGTATAAATATACACTGCAGATATATTTTATGTACTTACATGAATAAATTTTGATACCTGGATCTGGTTTACTATTGCAAGTTATTGCAGCTTTGTATAATAGGTAGTTCTCTAAGACTTAGCTTGGCAATTAAATGTTGGTAGCTTTATCCACTTGGTATGTTCACCCCAAAATACATTGTTTAATTTCATTTATATCCTGAGAGTTGTATTTTATCCCCATGTAGAGTGAATTGTCTCTATATAGTTGGGGGAGTGCACATTTATTTTTTTAACAATTTTTAAGTTAACAATTAAATATTAAAGCTCTGAGCCTCAAACTCTTTCCAGCATTTTTCAGGGCATCTTGACAGTCCATCAGTATGGAAAGATCAGAGATAAAAATGGCAATATGCTGTAGTACGAAAAGTCATAGTTTCATCACAGCAAGGAAAAGTAAGCCATAAAACTAGTAAAAGTGAAGAACATCATGTAATATGTTCAGCTCACTATGTTTTGCAACTGAGGTATTAATATTGATAGCACAATTTATTTTCTTGTACTGAACAAGAAGAAAGGTTAAAAAAATATGTATTTCATCTTTTCCTCAAACTGTTTTTTTACCTCACCATTATCAGATATTATAGGAAGATCACTGCTATACAGCTAAAGCCCCCTCTTAATCTAATTCTGTAACTTTCCGCAGCTCAACAACCACAGAGAAACAGTAGAGAAATGACTAGCTCTGATTTCCTATATGCACCATATCTTTCAAACACCAGTTTCCATTTTGTATTTCCTAAGAATTAGAAGAAATTTATGCAAATTTTTAGGATTACTTACACCTGCTACTTTGAATTTTCAAAATGTCAAAGGCATTGCTTTACATGTATCTCCACACATACAGAGTTTGTCTGGCATATACAGAATAGTCCTGAGTTGCTACATATGTGCAGATCATCTGAAAGGTGCATGCTCAGTAGATCTGTTCATATGCAATGGGTTTGACATATACACTTGTCAGCCATTTATGTAATACAGGTTCAACATAGATGCAACTGGCAACTCAATAGAAAATCTGCCCAAGCCAGATGGAAAGTAGCCTGCTGTCTAATATGCTGAAGAGAAACAGGAATTTAGAAAAGAAATAAGAATCTGAAACCGCCCCAGAAAGATGAACATTTATTTTTTCCAAGAGGTGATTTCAAATATGTTTCTTCCAATTGTAGAGTAAAAAGCAAAGAAAAAAAGTGAAAAGTAGCTTTGCAGACCATTAAGGCCTTAATATAGAGTGCATAGAAGCTAAATTTCTAACCTTTCATGTGGTTCACTTCACATTAACAATGATGTTAATAAATACCCATTATGAAAAATAGCATTTGTCACTTAATATTACTGGGGTTTACAGTATGTTGACCATAGGAAAGTCATATTAACTGTGTTTCAGTAGGGCATGTAATCTATATTACTGGATAGACTATGTTTTCTTGAAAAAAAGTTACAATTTATGCTAGATAAGAAGACCATAAGCATGTGGAAGTATCATAAACATTTAGGAATCCTTTGCAATAGTAAATTTGCCCCAGTTGGGATTTATTCAAGAACAAACCCAATTTTAAACACCTTTATCATGCATGATGAAGAAATGGGACATTTAAAATTACTGGAGGTGATAAGTAACACTTTAGTAGATCTATCATTAAAAATGGAATTTAATCTGCATACACAAAGGGTTTGTTTTCTCTCTGCCCTCTTTTCATTTGTTTGCTTTCTGTGTATTTTCTCTCTTTCTCTCTCTTTGTCTCTCTTTCTCCTCCTTGTTCCCTCTCTCCCTCCCTTCCTTCATCCCTTGAATATCAACCTTGATGAGGTGTATGCCCACACAAAGCCAAATTCCAACCACTAAAAGAAATACATATGTATTTCTAATAGATAATTGTACATGATACATACAGCATGTAATATACATACATACATTAGAAATAAACTATACAGCATACTTCTAGCTTTATGCAAGTTAACAAAAGTTTTCATATCTACCAGATTCACTGATGAAGAACACAGGACTAGCAAAATAGTGCCTCCTAATAGGCCATGTCAGAACATAGCCAATACAAACCCTGGCATGTGGAGCTTCAAACTGAAAGAAAAAAACCCCACAGTGTGCTCTAGCAAAGCAAGTGTTACACTGTTGGTTACAAAGGTATAAAGAAAGTTGCAAAGATTGAAAATAAAACAAAACAAACACAACCCCCGTTACAAATAGGTTCTCCCTTATCTGCTCCAAAGTATCAGTTGCTGTCAAATATCTCATCCCAGGTCTGTTCTTCCCTTCTCTTTTCATTATAAAAGAAATCTTTCTAGCCTAGCGCAAGAGGTGGCTGACTGAAAATGAATTCAAGTATATACAAGACTATTACCTTAATTTATAAATGTGTATCATGAGAATCATTCATTCTACATACAGTTTATCAAATTCACTACCTCTAGTTTATTCTTCAGTGCTGCAGGTGTCATATGTGACATATTAAATAAAGGTTACAGAAACGATATTACACAGGATGCTGTCTTGCACTTATTTCAAACAGCAGTGTATTTTATTGATTTTAAAGGTGTACACTGATCCTACTTTGTGCCAAAAGTACGTCTTTCCAATTTCCTTCATCAAGGCTATATTTCAACATTCTAAACTTTGTTTACTTCACTAATGCTTTTAGAAGGATTAAAATAATAATGTAAACTAATGTAAAATAGTAATGTAAGCTCAGATTTTGCTTCTTCAGTGTGTTTGGAAGGAGTTGATAGGTCTACAATGACTTATCTGCAGTTTCTTCTCCTCATCTTGTGCAACTTGCTTTCTCTGAATTTAAAACTTTCACATCAAGAGCATAGAGCTTTTACTGTAGTACTCTAAGCTTGTGCTATATTTGGGTGGTTGCATTTTCCAAGTGATTATCCTATCATAAACTACTCTGATAGCATATTTTTCTGTTAGGAAAGCTTTTAGGTCTTCTGCTTGTAGCTACTTAGACTCAAGCAAATTATGTTCTTACTATTATTCTATTAGCCTTCAAAAGGAACAAGATCGGTTGCACCTACTTCCTTTGATGCTGTTGCCCAAAAGTAACCATATCCATTCTACTGTATTCAACATAAGGCATGTAACAACTGTATTCTACAAATTTAATCTTACGTGCAAATATTTCTACAACTTCAAGCCACTTTTCCAGGAGATAAACCAGATTTTTTTCCAAATTTGGGGAGATGACATCTATATCTTTCAGATACCATGCCTCTAATACAAATAGTTCTGTATTGTTCTGCTCAGAGATGTGTTGCTTCCCAAATAGGCACAAACTGTAACCCATGCTTTTTGAAACCATTACACTGTAGTTTTCCAAGCACTTGACTCTTAGGATTATTAACTCTAAAAAAAATATTACTCAACTACATATCTATAAACATCTTCCATAACATTAAATAATTATGAAATCTGCTTCTGTAGATTTAACAATGTCATAAGATTTTTTAAAGACTCTGGAATTATTTTTTCTATAGAAATGAGATTAGTTATAATGCATGAGTTTATTTTGCATTATCCACTGTTCTGTAAGATTTTTTAGCTTCAATAAAGCAATATATTTAACAAAAAATATTCTGACAGGCATTATGGATATGCTTCTTTGTAAGGTTTCCTTTCAAATGTATGTGTGAATTATGCATTATTTCAGTGGAGGTTACCCAATCTCTTTCATCCGAGACTGTGTGATTAATACACAAGATGCAAAACTTTTATGAATTATAACTGTCTGGATAGCATTTTATAGATACTGCCCAAACACAGGATTAATCTCTTATTCTTAGCTGTTCTGGAAAAGCTCCAGATGCTGTTTTATTGTACCTTCATTTCTTTTGTGAAAACCTTACTTTACATCTTATTTTAAGTTTTATTTCCCTTTGTGAAGGCCTCACCTTTTTTTTTTTCAGATCTTACTTTAACTTCTTTTGCTAAGTTTAACACTGTTTCAGCTCTTGTTTTACCTCATTAGGTGATCTCTGCAGATATATCCTCTATTTGTTCCATCTTGACTCAAGACAATTCCAGATCACAGATTCCCTTGTACAACACTATTATTTCTCTCAACACAGATAATTTGTTATTACTTGGAATCTTGAAAATGAATAAGAATTGAATAATGTCTTTGATATGGCTTGAAGTTAATGAAGAAATAGGGCCTGCATAGTCCCTGTTCTCCCCAAATAATGTAGGGGAGAAAGACCAAAAGACAGTTTACTTACTTGCTCACTTGCTTCCTTGCCTCTTTACATCCAATACTTCTTCCTCTAAACCTTAACTCTAGAATTCTGATTCTGGCTTTATCATTGCTTTTCAACTGTTTTCTCCAGTGTTTATCCTGCTTCTCTGATTTACACATAATCAAAATTAGCCTGGTCTCTCTGATTCCTATCACTTTGGCACTTCGGTTTCTGGGGCATGCTTCAGATGTTTCATAAGTTGCATGCAGTTTATTCAGGGATTTTAAACTATCACTAAGATTTCATTTTCCCCATACTAAACCTAAATGGAAGGTGGTTTTCATCCTCAAAATAAGGTTTATGTATCAGAAAATAAGAGATACCACAAAGACAATCAAGACTGAAGTCCAGTCCCTTTGGCATGTATATGCCTACAGAACGTATTCAGCAATATAAGAAGCCACAGTAAAATAGGATGGAAAAATTGGTATATGGATTAAAACTAGATTTCTAAGAACAAACTGTTCAAAGACAGAATGAATAGAATCATAATTTCTGCAGATGTCCATTTCATCATGAATTACTGAAATAATGAAAGTTATAAATATATTATTAAAGTTGCAGTAAATGTCTACAACATATAGGGGAAACCTATATTGATAATACTAGATACCTCTTTATCCAAGATATTCCAGTAAAGTTTATTTCTTAACCTTCCTTACCATGTGCTTGATTCAAAGTACTGGACACAACCTTTCCCATAAAATGATTTAGTGTATACCATTAACACAGATAAATTTAGTACCAAATGTAAGACCTATTTGAGAAAAATCTAAAACATAATCACATCAATCACAAAATGATAAGTTCTTCTTAAAAATAAAGTTAAAATAAATATTGGCCTTTCAAAGAAGTCCGCAGGATGATCTTACAATATTAAGTGGGATCATTGTGCAGTACTGACAGAGTACACACCATTTTCTATTCCCATCTATTCTGAAATCTAAAGCCAGATCCTCAGCTCATGTCCTTCAAAAATCACTGCAATCAATGGGAACTCAGCACCTCAGTGCTTGATGAATCCCATCCTGCAGATTCTAGCAGCCAAACTAATGTATGTAGTTGGCTTCTAATCTTGCAACTAAAGTTTTGTGCCTAGTCAAGAACACCTGACCTGGAAAATATTTACAAGATTGGAATTGCTCTGCAAAACCATATTCCACAAGGTTAATTCAGTATGTCTTTTGTCTGTGGATTATACATAGCATGTTATGGAAACTTTCCTCCTCTTTTAAGAATCTCAATGATTAGCCTTCTCAGTATAGAAGCATTGTCCCATTTACTAATGCAAGCTTTGTACTACTAGCACCTCATTCTCTAAAGAGAGAGATATCAACATTTTTAAAAAATTTTGTTATAAAATAAAATGCTTTGAAAAGTACTTTTTGTTGTTGTTGAACATATGGAAGGCACCATATGAGAAACATATCATATGAAAATGTCCAATTCTTTATAAAGTAAATATGTTTTCCTGTTTAGAAAATTCAGTAAAATCCATAAATGTTGATAAAATATGTAATATTTCCCCCAGGTGGGAAAAAGAGAAGGAGAAGATGTAGAGAAAGCAACAGTGTATGGGAACTTTTCTATGCTACTGCAGCAACTAAGATTAATGAACAAAGAACAAATGGTTGACATATCACTTACCCATGGGAGTTCCAACACCATAACCTTTTGAGTCTATCAGGCCTCCAATTTGTGTGAGGTTACAGTTCCGCTGTGTGACAAACTCAATGGTTGTTGACTCCATTAAAAATGCATAATCAGAGGTAAGCACACGCTGGATACCTTCTTCATTACTTTTGACAAGTACTGACTGCCTCCTGCTACTCATGAAGGCCCACATCTTGTCATAAGTGGAGATTTTGGATTTCTGAAAAACAAATATTAGATGATGCATGAATAAAAATAATATGCTATATGAGTTAAGGCAAATTCTCAGCTTGCAAATTACTCTCTTATTGTATTTTACTACACCAGGTTTTATCACAGCATTCTTCTAAGGGTGCCTGTACTTTTCATCTCATCTGTACCTTTCATCTTGTCTGTGTAAAACAAAACAGCTGGACAGATCTGTTGTTTATCTGTTTTTTATTGTTTATATGTTTTTATGTAGGATGAAGACCTATAAATATTTGAAGTCAGTGGAAAACTATTACGTATTCACCATAGCCAAGTTCATCAACAATATTGATGAGTGTTATAGGAGAATCTGTGGATTCTGGCACATTTGAAATTTTCATTCTTATTTCAATCAGCTACTCCTGAGCAGTTCTCAAAACTTAATACACAGTGTGGCAATCTGAAGTAATCAAAGCACTTACAGATGGCAGTATATGGAGAAAACAGTTGTGAAGGAGAGGGCAGCAAACGTTTTATCCATGGTGCACTGCAAAAATACTTGGAGAAAGCTTTTACGTAGGAGACAGTATCACACTCTGGTCACACTAATACCAGCTTGTGATTCAGAAACTGATTACTAAAAGTCCTAAGATTGAATACATGTTTTCTGCTGTAATATTCCCAGAATGCAAAGAACTGTTATGATAGGAAGAGAGAGACAGTAGTTTGGAACAAAGGAGAGAGTAGTTTGGCACAAACAGATGCTGTGCAAATACAGAGGAGTTACTTCCTTTCTCTCACCTCAGCTTCTTTAAAAAAAGATATTATCTTCCCTCATCTTTGTAAAACACACTGCTTAAGAGATCATAACCACTGGATGAATTGAAGGTATTAGAAGTACTAAGCATTTTACATTAGATTTGCCCCATCTGTTTAATAATGTTTCCAACTCAAGATGTATCAGAAAATGTTCAGTAATGTTAAATCTTGCCTAGTAAATAAAACATAGAAATACAGCATGAGAACTAGTTTAATCAGACTTTTTTAGGAGTTTTTCATATTTAATGTCAGCCTTAAACATAACTCTGCCATCAGCTCTCATGGAGATACTAAACAAAGATTAACACTACAAACCCTTCTGAAGTTCAGCTGATTGGCAGCCATAAATTCTGCCCCAGAGGAGAATTAACAGTGTATGTGGAATAAAATAAAGTCTATTCTGAAAAAGATTACTTTATCCCCCTGCTGAGGCAGAATTCAAGAGTTATTTCACTCTGCCTGGGGATTTAGCAAATCAAGCATTTGAACTAACTCTAGTGTCAGTGCTAACAAAACTGAAGACTTTTGGACTCTGCATGAACACATTGTTACTGTACTGAATATGGTTTGTGGCTGATTGCAAAAGGTTTTAGTAACAATGAAAGGGGAAATCCCTTTCCTTCAGAATATACTGTGAACGCATTGAATAGAGAAAAGCAAATAGATATGGTCTCGCCTCACAGGGTTTATTTTAAAAATCAAATAATTCTTGCAAACAGTTAATATTAGATTGTAGGGTAACATACTCTAAGCAATGCACATCAGTTCTGTAGGAGTCTAAATTACTATGCAATACAGAAAGGATGGAAAATTAATGTTTTTCAATATTTGTAAAATTTTACCAAGAACCTGTATTTAATTCTCTTGACATACAATCTTTACCCCAGTTCACAAAACAAACATTTTAGCCACTATAATCTGAGCAACATAAAAAATTGGCAGAGAAAACATTTTAGTAAACTGTTAGATACACATTGCTGACACATCTTGATGAAAAAAAAAAAAAAAAGAAAAAACAAATGAGATATAATAGAAAATAAAGAAAGAATTAACTGTAATACAAATGCATTTCTATATTTCTGTTGAAAAAAATAAATAAATTCCAGGATGAATACATGTTAGCAAGGGGAATGGTTGCTCTCAACTGAAGCATTAGAGCACGTGAAAAAATACAATATCCTCTAAAGGACAGAGTGCTCACATTACGATGACTGATTTAATCAGCTAGGATGAAGCCACAGCTACTACTGAAAAGGAAGGAACAAAGGTCACCAACAATCAGAGAAAGCTCCTGCATAGGATAGCTCACTTACCAGAATAATTAAACCAAAAATGAGTAAAAAAGTCTACACACGATTAGTGAGACTGTAGAAGATAACACAAAACCTAGAATATCAGTGCACATGGCTCACCACTGTGAAGCTAACAAGGGTGATAGAAAGTGCACAGTGATCTCAGTTTTCTCATATAAGCAGAACACTACAATGTCTTTGCACTGCTTTCTTCCACACCTAAAAGCTAAAAGTCAGAACTGAAATGATACCAAGGAAAACAGCCCATCTACCTGTGACCCCTAAATTCTAACTAGCATTTAGAAATTCTTACCAAAAAAGGTGTATAGTACAAGTTATGGGATTTGTTTTACACACAACAGTGTGTTTAATCTGAAAATAAATAAAAACAAACAAACAAACAAACACAACAACAAAACAAAAAACAAAACACATTTGATTCAGAAAAATACAACCATGAATGATTTTCCTCTGTGTTTGACAAACTACTCTGCAGACTCACGTGACTAAAATCAAGAAGCCAGAACAATGAAAAGCATCAGGAGCCCATTTGACATTGAACTAAAGACAATGACACTCCAATATGTACATATTACTTCTTGTGGTTATGACTGTGTCATTCCTACTGATAGAAGCAGATGCTGCAATTTACATTATGTTTCCATCTTCTTTCACTGTGCGCAAACTAATCTGGTTAATCAACTTACATACTCCATCAATGAAGTGTATTATTTTATCTGGTTTAGTTCACCATATTGTTTCATCTAACTGGAAATCACTGTCTGGAAATCCAGCCTTACTTGAAATCAACCAGAAATGACGTCTGTATAAGATAACTTGTGGTGACATGATTTATCATGCTTGTGTTCCCTCAGTATGCTGAAGACAATGAAGAGCAGTAAGAAAGCTGACTATGCTTTGCAATATTTTAATTTCACTGGATTAAATAAAGAGAACTAACAGCAAAGATGGAAATGTTAAGATTAAGAAAATCAAGAAACTCATTTACCTAGTGCATAAAATGGTAGCTCTCACAATGATATTCAGAGGATACTGTCAGTGACACCCTCAGCATTCATAAATTAAAGATCATTGGAAGATGTGCATGTCAGGGATCTGTGCATGTCAGGGATCTGTGCATGTCAGGGATCAAAAAAATGAAGCGTGGCAAAGGCTCTAAGTTAGTCTGGTGTTATGTACAGATGTGAGGCTGGAAACAGAAGGAATCATCATTAGCAATGTGTTACTTACTGCTCTATCCTGAAGCACTGGCTAGGAATGACAAATATCTGAGCAGAAAGGCTCTGGACCACAAGGTTAGAAAAATATCAGGATGTTGAATGAATGCCAGACTAAACAAGGATAAAATGACAGGGAAGCAGACCTCATGATACAATACGAGATGGATAAATGCACAGCAAAAATGTGTCAGGCACATTCTGACATTTTTCTACAAAGGAAAAGGTACAGGATCCATTAATGGGGATTTTTATTTTAATGATAGCATCCAAGTTCTTTCTTGGCTTCTAAAAGCATCTGGGTGTCACAGACAATGCCACAACTTTGTTGTCACCCATGCAATATTTAAACTCAAAAGAGACTGTAGTAACAAATGAAAGATTAAAGGTAATTAAGATTAAATTTTGGAAAAAAAAAATAAAAAAAGGTCAGAAGCCCAGTTCTTATATATTTTATAAAAGCACTCTCCACCACATAAGAATTAAACCATAACAATATTTATGTAAAAAAAAAACCCCACAGACTCCCAATCCTACTACACTTTTCCACTTATGACACTGCCTATAACAGCTGTGTGACTTTTGTTTTCCTGAGCATTGCATTCTTAGTGGATGCAGGCCACTTTTTTTAAAGTTGATTGATTCATGGATTTTTTTAAAGCCATAAGAACAATTGTGCACATTTATTCTGATCTTCTGTAATACACAGACTATGAAATGTCACTTCTGAGTTACTTTACCAAACTCATCATTTATGTGTTTGCATTGACAAAAAGAATGACATATGAAAAGTGCATTGATAAAGACCTGTCTATATTAGCTTTAGCAAGGTGCCCAACATGGTCTCCCACAAACATCCTTGATGACAAGCTGGTAGGATATTGACTGGACAGATGGAGAACCTACGTGTGGAGAACTATCTGAGATGTTGATCCTGAAAAGTGGTCGTTAAAAGCTCAAGGCCAGATTGGCATCTTGTCATGAGTGGAGTGCCTCAGGGGTCAGTCCTAGACCTGATACCCTTAAATATTTTTATAAATAGTTTGGAAAATGGTACTGAAAGCACCGTCACCAAGGTTGTGGATGTCACCAAGCAGGGAGAGGAGGTAGATACACTGGAAGTAGGAGCTACCATGCAGAGAGACCTCAAGAGGCTGGAAAATTAGTATGACAGGAATTGCATGAGGTTTAACAAAGATAAATGCAAAGTTTATCCTGAGAGAAAGTAATCCCAAACATTCGTACTGACTGGGAATTGACTAGCAGGAGTGTATCTTGGCTGAAAAAGATTTATGGATCCAAGAGGACAGCAA
This sequence comes from Strix aluco, assembly GCF_031877795.1. Taxonomy (NCBI): domain Eukaryota; kingdom Metazoa; phylum Chordata; class Aves; order Strigiformes; family Strigidae; genus Strix; species Strix aluco. The sequence goes on from NC_133933.1 coordinate 85,246,593, forward strand.
ACTGAATACAAGTAAGCAGACCATCCTTGCAGCATGAAAGCAAACTGCAGGCTGTATCAGCAAGACTATAGCCAGCAGAACAAGGGATGTGAGTAATCCACAATATTTGGCACTTGTCAAGACACACCAGAAACATTGTGTCCAGTTATGGTCCTCCAAGTTCAAGAGAGATGTTACAATTGGAGAGTGTCCACCAAGGTGATCAGAGGCTTGGAGATCTTATCTTACAAAGAAAGATTGATGGAAATGGTATTGTTCAACCTGGAATGGAAGGCTTCCACATAATCTATCATGTTCTCCCATTACCTAAAGAGAAGGTTAGAGAGAAGTTGAAGGTACACTCTTCATTAGGATGCATGGTGACAGGATAAGAGGCAATGGCCCAAGCTGCTGAAGAGAAATTCTGTGTGGATATAAAGAAAAAACAACTAAGCATTGGAACAGATAGCCCAGAGAAGTGGAATCAGCTCACTGGAAATATTTGAGGCCGCTTAACATAGCCCCTAATAAACTAATCTGAGGCCTTGCTTTCAATTAGGAAAACAGATCTCCTCCAGCAAGAGGAAGGGATCTCTAAAGGCTCCCTCCAAATTTGAGTTTTCATTAATTTCTATGATTATTTATCAGTATGAAGTTGCATACAGTAATAAGCATTTCTAGAAACTCTTCAAAGTTTAATGTTGAGCAATTTCAAGAAAACAAACTAAAACATACCATTTCTTGTTTGGGAAAATAACCCACAAAAACAAACTCAAAAAATCATTGTGAATTTATGTAGTTTATACATCAAGACAAAGACAAGCCCATTATTAGCCAGGAAAATATGTGTTCTCCTGTCTTTTTCACCCTTCAGTCCTTTGAAACTGAAGTAGACTCATCCCAATTGTTTCATACATGACCCCTTGGAAATCCAAAACACCAGTACAGAAATCCAAGATGAACTGTTCATATAATATGTTTATTTTATTCCTTTCGTAAATTTGACATTTTGTTTCAACACATGCCCTAAATCTACACAGCTGTGAAATAATCTAGCAAATACATTTCTGCTGTTCCTAATAATGGCAAAACCACTAATTTATCTCAATATTTTTCTAAGTTTAAGAAGGCTAGATGTCAAATTTAGTTGAAGCAAATATTATAGACGATCCTCTTATAGCTCATAGCTGTTCTAACACATTTGGGATATGTCTCCAGTATTTTAGTCCACAGAGTATTAGTACCATTAATAGAGAGATAAACAAAATTAACTGAATACATTTCAAATCATAGTTTGACAAGCTTGAAGCTGAAAGAACAAACCAACAGCCTAAGGTAAAGAATGTCTTAGGAATTCCGTAATTGTCTTCAAGCATTATAAACACAGGGAAATTCAAAGATAAGGGTATCTGAAAGAATTTGAACACTTGCATAGATGAAAATAACATGTAAATAAACATAAATAGCCTGCTCACTTTCCTGAACTGTCACCAAAAGGAAATCTGCAAGGACCGATTGCTACTGTTCAAATATCTATCAGTGACCAATGATATGTTTTTTACGTTGTACATTTTTTGTACTTTCTCTTTTCTGTAATTTATATCTGTGTACACTGATACACCTCTCCCAGTTCTTAACATGAATCTGAATTCTTTGGAATAGGTACTGTTTTCTACAAACTGCTCAGTGTTTCTGAAGTGGACAACAATGATCCATTACTGGGACTTCTGAGCTAAACAATAATATATGCAAATAATGATGAATATCGGAATCAGCTACAGGAATCAGAATGGAATAGATCAGATCTTATTAATTTTTACCTTTACAGAGTATCACTACATGCCTGTTCCCATATGTTTTCTTTTAAATAATTCATTTAATTTTTTGTTATGACTGAAATAACTTCTAGTTTCCTGTACACCTTAGCTAATTCTGTAGTCCAAAAGTGAGTGCTGTTTTTTGTGGCAGCAGAAGCAGTATATTTATCAATTTTGACATAGCTGAGCACATTATGTGTAAAACACAATTTGATCTTAATTGCATATCTGCACCTGATGCCTCCATAATATAATATGATGCCACAGACATTCCAAACTCTGCATTCACATATATGTAGTGCACAGTCTGAGTCATTGCTATAGGCTAAATCACAGCTGTTAGAGCACCATGCTAATCTCTAGCATCTTAAGTATACTGAAAATATTATGCAGTCCACCGGTGCTGGACAGAAGACCAGACCTAAATCAGCTTAGCTGTCCTCTATCACCCAACCGACTGTGTTAATTCAAGTGAACTTCTGAGTATCATCTGGTTTTCTGACTAGGTTAACAACTGGTCATGAAAAGTACCTTTGTAGTACAGTATTTTCTTTATCATCTCCCAGAACTATGAGACTGTCTTTTTCTCAGTCAAAGAAAAGTGAAAAAGACACTCCTTTTTATCAGACTGGTCTCATGGTCTCATTGACTCTGGCCCTCTGACCTCAGGGAACTTTTTTTTTTCCTTCTTTTTTTCCACTGCTTTTTCAGACATGCTGAGGCCTGAAAACCCCTGAGTGAACCAGATGATTTAGATTTTGTTATGTCAGCATAAAAACAATAAAACCAATGCATACAGCATTCTCTCTTCCATATCGTCAGTTTTCATGGTCCATAGAGCACAAATGAAAAAATGTAGGAAAGGTGTTTCTGCCAAGAATAGAGCTATAAGGAATGAAAAATGCAGTGCTCAGAGAAAGATATTTTTACTCTTGCCTTGAATGCACTGACTTTTTGTTTTAAAAACCAAAGATTTTGAACAAACATTAAATATTTAAAGTAATTTATGGTTAAAAAACCCCAAACCTTAATGCTATTGAAATAAGTTTTCCCTATCAGCTTTGACCTGAAAATAAGCAGAGATTTTATAGCTCAAAAATCACTAATGGATTTCAGAAACCTTCCTTGCCTTTTATACCAGAATGATTTATAGTCTTCTATTGAATTGTAACTAACATCACAAGGGATCTTTTTGTAAAATACTGTGGAAAATGACGTGATATTTCTCACACTTTTGTAGGTTTCTTCCTTTATAAATAGGAATAAGACATTAAGCAAATTTAATCTGTTTTTAAAGCAGATCCTATATTCTGCATGTTCTGTAAAGATAAATCCACTTCTGCTCACTCTGCCTGTTCTCAGATACAAACTGTAGTACAAAACTCCACACTTTGTTTGCAGTGTATCTGGAAGCAATTTCCTTTTTCAGAAAGCAGTGAGTGCATAATTGCATCATTGGAATTGAGCATGAAGTTCACAAATACTGCCTTAAATATTTACCTCTAACAGAATAAGAATTTGTAAAAATGCCATGATTTTAACAACTGTACTCTCATAACATCTACACTGGCACAGATGTTTGTGCAGTGATCAAAGCTAAATTAATATACATTATGCCCAAAACACCCTGTTGCTGTTGTCATTTGAAAGAAACTCATCAGGCAGCATTAACATTCAAAATCTTTTTGAATGAGGAGAAAGGATAGAAAGACCACTAACTATTATTTGTTAATTTGTTGTCCAAAACAGTTAGGAATAAATATCAGTTTGTTATCTTCAAAGATTTCAAAAATTTAATGGAAGTTTCATTGTCATGGTTTTTTTTCTTTTGTTACCTGTCAAACAGCAGCATTAGCATTAGTTATTTCCTGTAATGATAGTCATCAAAATCAGTCTAGTGCTACAGACAGATTGGTGGTTTTTTTAACCCCAATAAATTCCCCTATCAGTTCTGTTGCTAGACCTAACAAATCTCTGAACATCCAAACTAGCCAATAATTTCAAGTATTTCTTTATAAAATAGCTATGTAAGATATTTACCAGATATACATTAGCATAAAACACCACTGAGGTATTCTGCAGTGGGATTTGGATTTAGTATTCAGTACTTTTTTATTATAGTAAGTAAATTACCAGCAACACTAGACCATATGTGCTAGCTAAGAACAGCTGAGTTATTCTCTGTACTCATCTGACCTTGGTCACTAGAAAATTGGAGTTTATTCAGGCAAACAGGATTGATGCCATATGTGGTTCATATCAAAGGTATAGAGGAGTGGTAAGATACTGATCAGAAGACTGTTTGTTTGTTAGCAAATCTGTCAGGTCTTGGAATAATTCTGGCAGTTTTATCTTGAAACACCTGTAGTCCCCTAAACAACATACTTGTGAAGATAAGCAGCATAACACTTAAGGAGCTACTTTCCTCCAACAATGGAGAAGTTAAAAAAAAATTAAAATATCTGGGTTGAAATATTACAGTAAAAGACACAGGAACTTTTCAGCCAAACTGGTTCTTCATCATGAAGAATTCACCTACATGCATAGATGAATTTATGTGTGTTTGATTAGTGATCTGTACAGAAAAGACAAGCAATAGCAAAATTATAAAATGTAGTTTTGAGTGTGTTTTTAACAGGGATGCACTAAGTCCCCACCCAACTTTTCAGAAGTTGATGGGGAAAATTGCAGTACCGACAAAATCGTATAACGTGTCAAAAGTTAGAGTAAGGTATATTTTGTGGTTTGAACCCAGCTGGTTGCCAATTGCCAGGTGGCCAACTGTTTACTTCCCCCCCTCCCCACAGTGAAATAGGGGAGACACAAAAGAAAAAATTCGTAGGTTGAATAAAAAAAATATTTACTAATAGTAACAAAACCAACAGTAACAATACTAAGTCCAAAATGGGTAAAATTGCAGCAGTGGCTTACCGAGCAGCAATCGATACAGAGCCCATCCCCACCACCGATTCTGACTGCACCAGAAAATCCTGCCATGCTGACCCAGAAACCAAAACGGGGCATGAGAGAGCAGGTGTCTGCCTATATACTGAGCGTGACGTGACATGATATGGAATTCTCCAATGATCGATCCGGACCCAGCCCTCTAGTTGTGCTCCCTCTCAGCCCAAGGAAAGTTAACTCTATCTTGGCCGAAACCAGGACAGTCTAGTTCATGTGTTTATTTGCATACTGCAATTTGGACATCTGTACTAGGTAAGTACAGGCAGTGTAAACACAGCTGGTAATGTAGTTTAACAAAGGAAGGGATATAGTATAGCTTCTGAAGATAAGGAAGTTCTACAAAGGCTCTGTTTTATTTATAATTTGGAACAGCCAGAACAGCAAGGGTATGACAGAACAGAGGAACGGATTCTCTTTCCAGAATTATTAACTGCTGTATTCCTGTTTTGTCAGAGGGAAGTGCTCAGAATTAGTGGGAATAAAGTAATAAAGAATTTCCAAGGAAAGAAAAAGGAAGGAAAAATTCATCACCAGTTAATCAGTTTGCCCATTCAGTGACTTGTATCGGTCATGTTAGTGTTTTCTGTTAAATAATACATCAAAATATAGCCAAAGACTATTCTAAGATTTCTCAGGTTAATTCTGTGTCAACTGCTTATTTTATTATTGCTTATTACAAAGGTCTTAATAGATAACTGAGCTGTGCAGAACTATTCTAAAAAAAAAAAAAAAAAAAAAAAAAAGAATAAAAAGACCATTTTGAGTAGCATTATTGTGTGTGGTCTTCTGAAACAACTGAATTCAAAATTCCAGTACTTTATATATTTTTGCAGAGGAAAAGCAAAAGAAAAATCAATGAAAAATTCATTCATTGTATTTCACTACCCTCTATCAACTGCAGAAACTTGTGTTGTTCCAAATCTACCTACAAAAACATACATTTTGCAGTTTCAGTAGCACTTTGGTTACTGTATCATCTTCAGGAATAGGTTAGATTGAACTTTAAATTGCAAAAGTTGTTTTAATTTGAGCGCATTTGACATTGGCTGTGAGAACAGATACTTATTTCTGTTACAACACTAAAGTGGGCTATCAGTGTCTGTCATATGGCATGGCCTGACTGTTGCAGTCTGAAAATTATGTGTGTTCTATTCCTGTTAGTTGCCCTGAATTTTTGGAAAGATCAAGGTGAAAAGTACTGTAACTTATTTCTTCCCATTTACAGCATGATGCAAATATAAGTCCAACTGTAGTCTCATTAAATATCATCTTCAACGACAGAAATCAAATTTAAAATGATACTGACATTGAGCCATATCAGCCAGAACAAGGAAATAAGAAGTTAGGCTGGTATGACCTTCCGTCAGTCCTGACTTTTGCTTTTTGCTGCATGAGCAAGTATGGCAGGTACATATCGCACTTGAGAGATAATGTGAAATTTCAGTGATAAACTAAACATGGTGAGTTCAGAAATCATTTAAGTCTCTCAGATACACAGATCAAATTTCTACAAGTCCAACTTCCATTACAAAGCTAGTACACTGCTCTGATGTTTATTATTTACACAAATATTGTACAAATTAGAGGAAGAGAATATAAATGATAAGTAATTGCCTTACTTTCCTCAAAAGTTGAAAGTTTTTCAAAGCCTATTAAATACTGGAGATAAAGAAAAAAATCTGATTTCTAGCTTCCAGAAAATCTTGGTATTTCAGCAATTGCAGACAGAATGAATTACAATGAAAAGTAGAGTAAGAAACAGTGAAATCAAGTTTCAAAAAAGCATTACATAATAATATATTAGGAACAATGTAGACAGAATGATGGAAAAAAAAGGAGAACACAAAATTTCATATTGATTTCACTTGTCAGAAAAATGGAGGTAGTAATAAAATCCAAAACTTAACCATGGAAAATTTTTATTTTGCAAAAAATGATTTTTTTTTAGAGAATTCCTGAGATGACATAAATTTTTTCTGTGGTACATGCCATGTGACCTCTGGAGATGCTTTAATGATATTTTAAGATATCTGACTAAAAATTTCTAATTCCCACAGTAAAAGGCCTTTATTATTGACTAAAATATTAATTTACATTTCTGTTTTTATAGTTACACACGGTAAAATCAATTACACTTTATTATCTATGAATTTTGGGGGCTGCACAGAATTTTATATCAACAATTAAATGCTTCAGACATGGCTTGAAATAATTACTCTGGGGCATGTGACATCTGAGCTCTGAAATACAGTCAAGACAAGGAACAGATATTTGACATTATATACTGACATGCTCTAGTGGAAGTCCATGTGCTATCACCAAAATATTGAATGGGCTGGTATGTGATATCATAACTCCTAGAAAATTTATTATGTTAATGATTGTATGGCATTATCAGAATTGCTAAGGATTTTAGACATTTGCTCAGTGGAACTGATGGGTGTAGCTGTGCGTCATATTGCAGATTCTGCATTTTCCCTGTCAAGCTGTTAGTAAGTTGACCAGTTGGACATCAAAGAGTAATTTTGTTATTCATCCAGTAAAAAGCTAATGGGAAACACATTTCTGATGAAGTTTGAACATTCATTAAGTTACATTTAGCTAAATTTATATTAATGTCTTTGCTAACCTGATTACAAAACAAGTCAACCTTTTCTGGATGCTGACACGTTATTCTGCTGAGCAGTTTCAAATAACAACTGGGAATACAGTGTTTGACTTTATTCCCTATTTTGTTATTTTAATTAAACTATTTGTAAAAAGTCAGAAAATTCCTTTCTACAGAATTTTATGGAAACTAATTTATGAACAATTATTTTAGAAACCGTCGATGAATAATAACAATATGTAGAAAACTACTATAATAGAAGTTAATATTATTACTTTTGACTGACTTCATATTCTGCTGTTCATATGTATCACATATGAAAACAATGGCAACAAAACTAAGCACAGACAACTAATAAAATTTATTCTACATTGTATACTGTGCCACATTTCTCTAGTTTCCGTGTTGTTTGACAAAACTAAACAGTTACACTGACAGTGCTTGTGATTGTATTTTGGCACATGTTACTGATGCCACTGTCAATGTGTTATTGTGGTTATATTGTTTCAGGCGACCCTTCACTTCTCACAGATAGGATTGCAGAGATCACCTATGAGTCTGAAAGCTATTGTGTTGGGAAATGTAACAGCACTGCAAATCTGATTTCTCTGCATATTCCAAGAAGAAAAGCAGCCAAAGCAGTGACAGTACAAGCAGGTTCCAACACGACAAAGAAGATGAAACTTTTTGAGGAAGTAAGGGAATAGTCTCATCTCTATTCTGAATATTGGTTATCTACTGAGGTTGCTTAAAATGGCACCAATTAACATCATAAGTTTTTCTAATGATGACCTGGGTCAGCAGTTGGACTGATACACTACTAGTTCATTTTACAATAAACTGCTACAGATAAGTGATAAACATTATCTGTCAGCAATACAATTAAGAAAGAAAAATAACCTTCTTTAAGGTGCATAGCTCCATAAACATCTTTTAACTTCAGTCATAAAACATCTTAGTAGTACGCATCAACACTATGCATTCAGTGTCATTTCTCAAATGAGGACAAGTACTATAATCTTATTAATTTGCATTTATATTCTTATAATTTGATTCTGGTTTATGTTTATCTGATAAAGCTGCATTGAACCTTCCAGGAAGGTACCAATTTACTGAAGATCTCTGGGAAGACTATTTTCATGTTTATCGTGACAGATGTGGTAACATCTGTCGATTAGCACACTCTGTCCATTCAGATCATGGCAGTATTTGCTGTAATTCTAGGATTTTTTTTTCTAGCAAACGTATTCTATAGCTGACTTTATCCTACAAGAACTGGTAATAACCAGATATTATGATATCCCTGACAGGTTTTTGCTTTTAATTCCAAAGATCTGACTCAGAAATTATTAAATCTAAAGAAAAAGCAAACAAAAAAATATATATACAAGCCACAGTCCCACAATCGTAGCATTTTCTTTGCATTATAATTAGTCTCCATTTGATTTTTTCATTTTGAGTAAAATGCAAGGATAAAGAAAAAAAGAAATTAAAAAAATCCCAGTAATTTGTTAATTTGCTCTTCTTACTCAAGGGTTCCATAATCATACATCATGATTCTTCTGTTTTTCCCTGTTATTAACTACTATTCTAATGGGATTTGTATTTACCTCACTATTAGGCTCAGAAAAAAAATAACTTGAGCGTCCTATAAGCCATACCCTTAAAACAATTTGTCTAGCCTGAATTAAAGAGGGCTAAAAATTTGAAATGCCTCATCTTCCATCCCAGGAGGAATATTGTTGACACTGAAGTTGGTAAGGGGAGAACCAACTTGTTATGTGTTATTGATGCAATCACTGCCCCCTTCCTGAATGCTCTTTTGTAGATTTCTTCCAAGCAAGGCTCATGTAAGATTTTAATTCCAATTAACATAGAACACACAAGCAAAATAAAACAATGGAGCCTGGTTTCTGTTCTGTGAGAGGATGGCACATACACCACTCTCACGGAACTGTTGAGGTTGGAAGGAGCCTCTGAAGATCATCAAACCCAAAATCCTGCTCCAAGTGAAGTCTAGTAGGGCAGGTTACCTAGGACGTTGTCCAGGGTTTGAATATTTCCAAGGATAGAGACTCCACAGTCCCTCTGGGCAACCTGTTCCAGAGCTTGACCCTCACGGTAAAAACACAGGTTTTTTTCTATGTTTAAATGGAATTTCTCATATTTCAATTTGTGCCCACTGCCTTTTCTTCTTCACTGGATACCACCAAGAAGAATCTGGCTCCATCTTCTTTACACCCTACGATCAGGTATTTATAAACATCAACCAATGCCACCCACCCCCAACCTTTCTTTCATTCTGGACAAACCCAGCTCTCTCAGCCTCTATTAGAATGACAGATGCTTCAATCCTTTAATGCACTGTGTTGTCTTTTGTTAGACTTCCTTCAGTACAACACTGTCTCTCTTGTACTGGAGAGCCCAGAGCTGGATGCAGCACTCCAGATGTGTCTCACATGCTAAATAGAGGGGAAAGATCACCTTCCTTGACATGCTGGAAATGTTCTGCCTAATGCAGCCTAGTTGGTCAACCTTCCAACCAGTACTAGTACATGGGGTTATGCCTTTCCAGGTGCAGAATTTTGTCATTTTCTTTTGTTGACTTGCATGAGGTTCCTTTCTGCCCATTTCACCAACATTGATCTCTCCTCTAAAGTCTAGTAAAGGCATTATAGGAAAAATCTCTTTATACTAATTATCATAATGCTTTGGAGACAAAGTGGATTTCTGTTACACTGAAGAGACATCTTGTTTATATACCCATTTTGCCTACATCTTCAAGTACAAAAAATAAATATTTATCACCATTTACCTTTGTCACTGTACTGTTTTTCTTGATAGGTATAATGACTTGGTTTGAAACTCTATTCCTTCTTATTTTAATTCCACCTTCTCTACTGCTTACAGATGTTGGAATGTTAACATTTTGAGAAGACAGAACAGTATCCCTGCTGCTCCCAGCATATGAGTAAAAATCAATCGTTAAAAAATTTTCTTTTGTTCTGTAGAAAATTTACTAAACTCAGTCTTAGGAAGCTCAGTTTCTTTGTTCAAAACTAAGTTTTCATAATTTTGTTTGATCTTTCTCTAGAATGTTCCTTAGCTCTCTTCTTATTAACTAGGAAAAAAAATGGTTTATGTCAATATTCCATTCTTGAGTGCTTATCTTAAAAACTTTACTGAGAATTCATTAAAACTTGCCCACTATGCCTTAACAATCTGAATCTGATTTTGTGACCTTTATGTCTCACTTTAAAAATTTCAATCTGTTTTAAATCACTAGCTTAGTTGGGTTTTTTTCCATTTGCTTGCACCAAAATGGTCCTTGTTCACCTCAATAGTTTTGACCCTCAAGTATAGTATGATTAATGTTTAAGAAGAGATGTGTTAAGCGTTTTCTTTGACCAGCTTATTTTTCCACTTTGGGTTTTTTTTTTCTTTGAGTCTTTTTTGATATGTGTGAATTTACGTCAGACTGGAAGCTGACAAGAGGTTTATGTCAATCTTATTTTCTCCCCCTTTAAACAGGCTTTATCTAAGCAATACCAAACACCATAGCTGCAGTGCAGTACCTTTTCTTCTAGATTGCAGGGCAACCCATCTACTTGAAATATCAAATGATGGAGAAGGGACTAATACAAGCATCTGCATAAATTTAGTTGTCTTTGGGACCAAATTTTTGATCTCCTTGAAGACAATAATTAAGCTATTTCTTACTGACTACACAGATATCCTAGACCAATTTACAGGTTATAAATTAGTCTGCTTCCTTGTTTTTATCATTAATTAATACAAATATGCAGTGCTGAGAAAGACATAAGAAAGCTAGTAAATCACACTCATCAATGGATATAAATTACACTAGCTCATTGAAACCCTCTTATTTTTTTTTAAATGTTGTTTAAATATCCTGCAAGCTATAACTGATTTTTTATCTAGTTCTCCCAATTCTAATAATCACTCAGAAATTGATACTAAATAAATTAATTTATACTTATTGATTTATTTATTTATTAATTTATATTTGGTTTTGAAGTCTTGGGACCTTCATTTTCTGAGGGAAAATTAGAATTTCAGACATTTAAAGGAAATTTTTTCCCTTTATCATCTAAAACAAATGGAAGACCTACATGATATGTATTTGAAACACTAATTGTGTAAATATGCTGCACCCTTTATATAAAATTGGTATAGACATTGATGTTTCAAAAAAGAAATTTCTATAGGTACTCAATATTTGTGAGGAGCTTTATGTGGAGGATACTATTTTCTAACTGCAGAATATCAAAAACATACAAACTGGACAAAGATCCTTAAAAGAACTCCAGCCTGAGCTGGCTAGTTTAGAATGGATTGTAAACAAATAAATGTCAGTGAGAAATAAAAGATACATTTTTTGTGAACACTCAAACATAAATATTATGGACCCTCTGACATGATACTCACACAGGCAAAATTTCTTCTAATCTTTCTGAATTATATTAGGATGCTTGATTGAATGGCATCGACTATAATTCTATTTTCTAAATGTTTCACAAATTCATTAAAACACTTATTCAATAAAGGAAATAATTGGTATTAGCAAATCACGTCCATATAGCCAGCCTTCAATTCTTGACTCTGTGGTGTAAACTGGCTAAAACATTGTACTGGATTGATAAAACAGCTCTCCTTTGCTCATAGAATCATAAAATGGTTTGGGTTGGAAGGGACTTTCTAAGAACACATAGTTCAACCTCCCTGCCAGGGGAGCAGGGACGTCTTTCACTAGATTAGGTTGCTCAAAACCCCATCCAACTTGACCTTGAACACTTCCAATGATGGGGCATTAACAGCTTCTCTGGGAAACCTGTTACACTGTCTCATCACCATCATCATAAAAAATTTTGTTTCTTGTGTCCAATATAAAAAGACCCTGGTAAAATCTCTCTCTCTTTTTCTTATAAGCTCCCTTTAAGTATTGAAAGACTGCACTAAGGTCTCCCTGGAGCCTCCTAATCTCCAAGCTAAACAACCCCTACTCTCTGTCTTTCTTAAGAGGAAATGTATTCCAGCCTTCTGATCATTTTTGGGCCTTCACCTGAACCCGCTCTAAAAGGTCTATGTCTTTCTTGTACTATGCCTGAAAAAATATCACCAGAAACAAGACATAGAGTCAGGCACCCAGAGACTGAAAGAATTTGGAAGAAGTCTTAGAACTCCTACAAAATAATTGTGTTTATGGAAACACAAGTTTGTGAACATTTTTTACGCACGGATATCCTCTTCCAAGCAATATAAGAAATTGTGTTCTCTTGGCAATCAGAGATGATACTACACTGAAGTAGTAGAATCTATCTTCCTAGGTATGTCTAGATTTGGAAGAAGGCATTTTTTCTTAAAGAATCAACTACCACATTTTCTCTTGAAGCATACTTAGTGTTCATGACCCCAAATGAAGAACATATTCAAAATTATTAAGTTGAAGCCTTCTGCTTGGATAGCACTCAACAGAATCTTTTTTCTTTTTTCCTGAAAAGTTTTTCAATTATCTCATGTTCTCAGAGAAAAATCAACCTGGTCAACTTTTCTGTTCAAAAAAAGCTGAACTGAAAAACATATTAGCCTTCTAAGATGTCCAACTATTATTTATAATTTTTGTTTGGTTTGAAAGGTGAGATGTAGCTCAAGAATTATTTTTTAAAATAAATTTAATCTTAATTTTTTAAGCTAAGGTTAAAAAAAGAAAAAAAAAAAAAAAAAAAGGATGCTATATGCTATGAAACTGTGTCTGTGAAATGTTCCAATTAACCTGAACGGAGTATTTTGTATGGCTTGCATTTTCTCCCGAATAGTCTATCCATAACAATTAAGATTTTGCCTCTGTCAGAAATCCAGGGTGAGAAAACTATTTTGGTATATAAAATATTACTTCAGGGCAAGAAAATCAGACTAAAATGTCAGTCAGTATGCTGTTGTCATACAGTCCCTGAATTTTTTCTAATGATTGAGGACAAAACCTTTTTGTTTTCTTTAAAATATAACTTATTTTCAGAAAATGAGTTACCATGAAACAAAAATCTTCCTTTTCCCTTTCTTTATACCTCCCTGTCAACACTGCACTTTAAAGCCTCTAGTGAGATTCATGTAAAGGGGTCCTTGACATTCACAACCACTGTTTCTTCTCATTAAAGAAGAGGTAAACTTTAGAAACAGTTTTTAATAGAGCATAAAAACATAGCCAAATTAATTGAATATGAAGATTATATTTAACCATTTTTTTTTATGGCTGCATTCTTTCCTTCGCTGCAATACCCTACCAGTTCAAATCCCCAAATCAGTCAATTCTTAGTCCTTAGGAACAGTATATCTCTCCATATATCTTTATATACAGATATAGATACATCCCTTGCTCTGTGTTTATATGTGTGTGTATATATACATATGCATGTATCTCTGTGTTTTTATTTTTATAATGTGTTCCTTGAAGATCCTAGATTAAAAACCGAATTTAAGTAGACTAAATAATTAGGCTTGACAGATATAACCCTTTCTATCTAACAGCTTCTCTTGAGCTTCATATATTTTCTGGAAGAGATAAGAAAAGATTTAGGCATTTTGGTTCTAGAAGAGCATCATAAAACTTGCAGTAGAAGATATTGCAGCCTTGCAATACAGCTCTTAAGATTTGTTGGATACTAACTTCAATGAATCTGTACAATATTGGGACTTACATTCAGTGATTCTCAGAAATATGCAGTGCCTGCTACATCCAACTAGCCAAATCACCTTCTTTGAGTCTGTTTACATTTCTGCTATTTCTTCTCAAAGGTATCCAAAAATTAGTATCTCCTTATATATCTGCAATGATCTGCAAGAGGGTGATCATCTGGGAAGGTTGAAACTATCTCCTTTGAAAACTCTTTGGAAGTAAACTATTCATTATCCTTTCAAATAAACAACTGTGGCTAGAAAGCTAGAGGTCATCCCAATAGGTCAAGATAAAATCTGCTCTGAGAAAAAATACTGACATAGCACAATTTTTTGTTCAGGTAAAGGAAGAGAATTAGTACTTTTTTCTTTATTTTAATTAAATATGATGAGGTAAGTGGTGGAAAGGGAGAACCAGAAAGAAATATGGTAAGCCTTCACAGCAGCAAGCACTCATGATCGATTTACTCCCCTTAGAATAAAGAGGGATCTGTATGAGAGACCTGCTCCCCACACCTGATGGAAGAAAATTGATTAGAAGTCTACACTCTGTGTGTGTGTATATATATATTTACATATATATTGGGGGATATTTCTGACAAAAAAGCCAAACAAACAAACAACATGTTAAAGGCACGCATTCCTGGACATAACTACTCCTTCTGACAAAAGTTTAGCTGCAACAAATCTTTCCATGAAGGCTTTTGCTTTTGACAAATTGTCATTGTTTGACAAAATGATCTGCAATGCCAAAGCCTCATTTCTTATTTCATTCCTAGGTTTCAGACCAAAGGACTAGTTTCATCTCATATTGTGCTAGGTGTATAAAAGTCAGGCATCTACACTAAATAGGGTATTGAGGTTCTTTATATTGTCAATAGAGAGAGACAGGAACTACATCCATGAACGTAATTAATTCTCCCTGTATTTAGCATTGGTCTTTGTACCCTTTGTGCCTTTAGTCTCTTCTAATTTTTCTCTTTCTCCATTAATTATAAAAGAAACATGAATATCTGGTTTCAATCAGATGCAGAACTTTTGGATTGCTACACTAAGCTGAGATGGGATTAATGTAATTTTGTGCCATCAGGGACTCTACATTTTGTGGGATTTTGAAACTTAGAAAGGTGCAACAGGTGACAGGGCTTTAACTTTGACATTTCTTACATTCCTGATGAAGCTTAAGTGCCTGTGTCAATGCTTATAAATAATGTATAAATATTCAGAAAATGTCATAAAATTAATTTTGTTATAAAAATAAGGATAAACAGGTGAAGCTGTCACTTGTGCATTCAATTTGGGCCTTACTCTAACAAAAAAGAAATTCTCTTTGCTTACACCACTGTGCTCATAAACATCTTTCTAGTTGCCTGCCACTCTCAGTGTAAAATATCATAATCAGTATTTTTGTCAGACTTTTTGAGACAGTTTGAATATGATAGAAAAGCAGAGAGACATCAAGACAGAACCAAAACTCTAATGTTGAGATACAAAGAATTTCAATAGAGCCATTTCATTTAAGACCAGATGAGGTAAGAACCTACAACCTTGTACCTGTATTACTAGAATTCTGATTATTAATAAATGTCAAATGACTTTATACTATTCTAAGACTGTCATTCTCAAAATAATTATTGTTATTAAGTAAATAATTTTCTTCACCATACTCACTTTGGAGGTTTCCACATCACAGTAGAGGGGAGTGTGTGAGAAAGGGAAGCACTAACTATTGCTGTTCTCTGAAGAGAGAATCTCTTATTACACTTATTATTGCTGTGCTACTTTGTTGCTTGTAATAGTAGCTGTTAGCAGAAAAGAGTATCTAAATATTCTTTATTTGTTCTTAACAAAAACGTATATATGGTAGACATTTAATGATTACCTGAAAATGAGCAGACACCTACTGTAGTGTCACCTTGAGTAGCTAAGAAAGGGTGTTATAGCAAGAAATAATCTGGGCATGTCTGTTAGTACCACGCTTTGTGGAGTAATAGATGAAAGAAAAAAGAAGGCACTTCAGTGATTTGATAGAACAAATAGTCAAGAAGATGTACTTTAAACAGTTTCCAAGGTAACTGGCTCTGAGGCTGGAATCTATAAATATAGGTACAAACAGGTTTCCAACTCTGAGACAGAAGACAATCAATGCAAAATAAATAATTAAAAGAGGACAGTTGGAATGAAAGACCATGAAAAATAATGCTTAATGAAAAATATTAATAGAAGAATTGTATTCAAAATAATTACTGCATATTAGTGGTTTCAGAAAAAAAAATACTTTCACTTTCATTGCATGCATCGGGGTAATAGATAAGAAATATATGGTTTCACATTAAAAACTACTTTTTCACAAATACATCTGTTATTTATTAACATAGCATTTGCAAATATTTATTGCTTCATTTTTGTCCTGGTTAAGTATCAGTAAACTGAGAAGAAATATTTCTGTTAAATTTCAGATTTTCTTAAACATGGTAATAATTGGTACCCAATAGACTTAGACTAGAAGATGACTGGATGCTAGTGTAGGCTTTTATATATAGAACATTTGAATATTTAGCATGGCAATTGTTATCAAACACATCCAAACAACAATGTTTCTCTCAAATAGCCAGTGTCTAAATAACACTGATAGTGTATTTTGTTTAAAAAAACAACATTGCTTTTTAACATTTTTAAATTACAATCAGAAAAGTGATATTTCTATTAATTTATTTTGAGGGGATAACAAGTCATTCTGAAGAATTGAAATATGTGTCTCATATACGACTGTATTTTAGAAACTTCTGTATTTACAAAAAGATCTGCCTCATTTAAAGTCTTAATTCTTTCCTATCGCTTTATTTGTTCAAGAACCCTAATATTAAAGCACAACTTTTGTATATAATATTCATACAGGAATATATAGATACAACTCTCAGAAAGGTTTTTACCCAGTCTGGGTGGTCCTAGCCTGAATGACATAAGAAGACAGACACCTTCAAAGATGAATGGCTAAATGTTTAGTCATAAACTAACATGTCAGACAAATACATCAGACCCTATCCTCTGCAGGCCGAATGCAGATAAATAAGTAACTGTCACATGCATGCAGTTTATCCTCTGCAGCATGTGGATTAACACCCGATACTAGCTAGTGAGGTGTAGTAAGGACGTACATTACTAGAGAATTCTGAATAAACCATATAAAGCCTATGCAGCACATACTGTCAGTATTCAGGCACTATTCACGACAATGTAAAAATCCACTAATACAAGTTTGGACTTTGAAACTTTTTTTATAATATTCCAATAGCTCAAACACAGCCAAGTCTGGTGAAGGTTAATGGAGCTCCATCCAGCATCTACTTGGAGCAGAAGAGACCACAAAACTCCATCTCTTCTCTTCAGAAGAAGAGAAGGCTCCAGGGAGACCTTAGTGAAGCTTTTCAGTACTTAAAGGGGGCTTATAAGAAAAACAGAGAAAGGCTTTTTACCAGGTCCTGTAGTAACATGACAAGAAACAACAGTTTTAAACTGAAAGAGGGTAGATTTATAGTGGATACAGGGAAAAAAATTTTTACAATGAAGATGATGAGACAGTGTAACAGGTTTCCCAGAGAAGCTGTGGATACCCCATCATTGGAAGTGTTCAAGGTCAGGTTGGATGGGGTTTTGAGCAACCTCATCCAGTGAAAGATGTCCCTGCCCCTGGCAGGGAGGTTGAACTAGATGTTCTTAGAAGGTCCCTTCCAACGTGAACCGTTCCATGATTCTATGAAACTCCTATGTGTGGCATGTTACAGGTATTAAAATGTGGTACTTGCATGTTAATTTGGATTACATACATCAGTAGGGTCCCCCTATATGGATAAATACATGCAGTTTATTCTATAAGATACCACAAAGAGACTTGAATCATTCTGAAAGAGGCAGAGACTTTATATAGAGTGCAAGAGAACTGTTTCTGTGTCCCAGTCTCTGACATGTAGGAGATGAGCTAGGTTTCTACAATCATGTATATCTTATTAGGGCTTAATGTTATCTTTCAAGAACACACCTTAATTTCTATAGTAATAGATATACCAAACTATCAGTCTGCATGTACTTTCTAATTATTTATGTACTGTCAATATTACTACTATACCCATTCTTATCTGTAGCCAAAAGGAGGCTGTAGCTGTCGCATATGGTGACACCAGTTCCTGGCACAAAGCTCTAATATAACAGAGAATGGAATTCAAAATTGGATAAAAAGTAATAAAAATGTGACTATGCAGAGATCCTATATACTCAAAGACTTGTAGTTTACTAGGACATTTTAGTTTGAAAGTAGTATTATATTTGCAATGGACTGAAAAACATTGTCAAAGAAAGAATAAAATTGTCTACAAGAGGAGTGTTTAAAGCAAAATCATATGACTTTGTAAGTAAATTGGATGTGTAGGTGTGTGCACATCCAATTCATATATATACATATATGCACACACACACTCTGTTTAGGTTATATAATATTGCTCTAAGTGCAAGAGATTAAGTGAATAGCATAGTTTATTATGGTGGGTTTGTATGTGTGGTGGGTTTTTGATAGCGTGGGAGGGGGCTACAGTGGTGGCCCTCTGTGAGAAGCTTCTCAAAGCTTCCCTGGCTCCGAGTTGAACTCACCTCTGTCCAAGGCCAAGCCAACTGTGACCATGCCTCTGTGATAACATATTTAAGAAGGGAAACCTGTGAGGAGGATTTGGAGTTGTGAGGGAGACACCTACGCAAACACCGAGGTCAGTGAAAGAAAGGAGGAAGTGGGGGAGGTGCATCAGAGCAGAGATTCCATGCAGCAGTTGGTGAGAGGGCAGGCTGTGCCCCTGCAGCCCATTGAGATAACCAGTGGAGCAGATGCCCACTTGCAGCCTGTGGAGGACCCCATGCCGGAGAAGGTGGCTGCACCCAAAGAAGGCTGGGACTCTGTGGGAAGCCCCTGCTGTTGTAGTTTGGTGCTGGGAGGACTGCAACACTTGGAAGGGACCCACGCTGGAGCAGCTCGAGAAGAGTTGCAACACATGGGAAGGACTCATGACAGAGAAAGTTTGTGGAGGACTGTCTCACATGAGAGGGACCTTGTGCTGGAGCAGAGGAAGAGTGCAAGGAGTCCTTCCCTTAGGAGGAAGGAGCATTGGGACTGACTGTAACCCCATCCCCTGTCCTGTCCCATGCTGCTGCTGTGGGGAAGGAGGTAGAGAAATCAGGAGAAGAGCTGAGCCTGGGAAGAAAGGAGGGTTGGGGAGAAGGTGTTTTTAGGATGTGGTAGTACTTCTCACTATCCTACTCTGTTTGTTAAGTGTTGTTGTTGTTAGTGTTTGAATTAAATTGAAGTTCTTTTTCTTTTCCTAATGAGTCTGTCTTTTACCCATGACCATAATGGGTGAGTCATCCCTCTCTGTCCTTATCTCAATTCCTGAGCTTTTTGTTGTATTTTTCTCCTTCCTATTCCTGAGGGGGAAGGAGTGAGCGAGCAGCTGCTGGTACTTAGTTTTCCTCCTGGCTGAAACTATGACATTGATATAGGATGTCAATCCAGAAGACTACATTTCATCTGGACTAATAATTCATCAAATAAATATTCCACTACATTATGAATAATATTATTATTGACCCTTTATTAAAAAAATATGCCTTTCCAAAGACTGTATTAGACTTTCCCTTATGATTTGCCTGAAATAAATCTTGTTGGTTATGGGCCAATACCTACTTCAGCCCCAGTACTTTTGATTTTACAGCAAAAGGATATTTCCCAAAGGTAGTAAAAAGACAAATGAAAAGCAACCATTTAAATTGTCATGTAAATACAAGCAATTTTGAGCCAAAACATATTTGACAAAATTCCCAAACTGATAGATGCAGAGCTGACTCAAAAGACTCAAATTATTAAGAAGAATTTTGTGTATGTGTGTGTTATCAGCGTGAACATAATGTGTGCATGCATGTTTATGAAACTAAAAGGAACTTGAAATATTCTTGTTTGTTGGTCATTTAAAGATTTGAATTTTTGAGAGTGACAGTTCTCTACATTTTTCTGCTGTATATAGCAGAATTTAGGGGAAAGAAGAAGAGGAAAGGAAAAGAAGAAATCAGTTCTAAAATCTGAATCTGCTTCTGGAGACTTCTGATTTTACACCAAATGCTGTTGTTAACTGCAGTTGCAAGCAATGACACAATTCAGTTCAGATAAACTCTATGATTAATAAATTACTAGGAAAATGCAGGTTGTGGAAGAAAAGCAAATGAAACCTGTGTTTTTGCCTAGATCTAGTATCCAAAGAATAAGATTGATTCTCTCTTCTGTGTCCTGAAAAATATCAGACCTGAAGGCAGTTTAGCCAGCTCAGGCCAAAGATATGAGTTACAGCATCCCAGGATATTTGTTCCAACAACAGGATAAACTTTGCTTCATAAAACCAAATCTGACCCTTTAAAGAGTCATGGCATAAGACTGACTGTAGCATCAAAGTACTTCACAAACTGCTGGAATCTGGCTGCCTGAACTCCTGCTTGGGTATGAGGTACTGCAGCAGTGAAGGTCAGTGAAAGGGTGTTAGATAATAATAAGGGCAATGATCTATGGAGAAATGAATGCTGAATCAGAAGAAATGGTGCAGTATTACTTTGAAAATTCTCCTGCAAGTTAATCTGTATTTTATGTTCACAAACAAAAATTAAGATTGTGTATTTGAGTGTATCATAAAATTATTCAAATGAGCTGAGACATTTCTCAACTCAAAAAGCTGAAACTTATCTGTTTTATGCCAATGTCACCTAGGAGTATTTCAGATTTTTGTTAAAGATAAATTTAACATGGGTTCATTACATAAAAGTTTATTACATAATTTTATGTCTCTATTTTCTGTTTGTCTTGGGTAACAGGTTTTTTGCTTTGTTATTATTGTTAAGATGCATTTTAAACTTTCAGGGTATACCTGTTCAAAGTCAAGGTGGAGGAGTGGAACTTCCCATTGTTGTAGGAGTAAAGACACAATGGACAAAATTGTAGGAGTAAATGTGGGGGGAAGGGAAGGGAAGGGAAGGGAAGGGAAGGGAAGGGAAGGGAAGGGAAGGGAAGGGAAGGGAAGGGAAGGGAAGGGAAGGGAAGGGAAGGGAAGGGAAGGGAAGGGAAGGGAAGGGAAGGGAAGGGAAGGGAAGGGAAGGGAAGGGAAGGGAAGGGAAGGGAAGGGAAGGGAAGGGAAGGGAAGGGAAGGGAAGGGAAGGGAAGGGAAGGGAAGGGAAGGGAAGGGAAGGGAAGGGAAGGGAAGGGAAGGGAAG
This sequence comes from Strix aluco, assembly GCF_031877795.1. NCBI lineage: Eukaryota > Metazoa > Chordata > Aves > Strigiformes > Strigidae > Strix > Strix aluco. The sequence continues at coordinate 85,267,947 of NC_133933.1, forward strand.
GGAAGGGGCAAATAAGCAACTTATTGATTATTCAACAATATACTTTCATGAGAATTTCTTACACATACATCTGTGTTCAAAAATCTTAAAGCACAGTAGGCAACACATTTGTAACCTCAGGATGGTCTAAGCATGGAAGTAACAGTTTGCAGAAAGTGCAGGAGCCCAAGATTTTTGGCGCCTGAGTGTCTAATACTTACAGAAGCACTCGAATATTCAGACATTTTCATAGGTCGAAATTGTATAATGTGCATAGCTCTTCCTAATATGTTTATAAGGGAATGATATACACATACTGTAATATACAGGATGTATTTATCTCATTATTAATGGCTGCTTACTGAAATCAACGTAACAAGGGTATTTCTTCTGTATGAAGAAAACTGTTGTGTTATGATAAATGCAATTAGAAGATTGGCAAGTGTTTGCATGTAGTAGGAAAAACAAACAGAAAATCATAGTTTAGGCTGGATCATTTCCATTCTAGGACAAGGAATCTAGCATTGAAAATAAACATATATTATTTATTGTTATAATAACTAATTGTCTTAATGTTTAAAGGGGACAGACAACCATTTGAAACCTGGTATGGAAAGCCTACAACCTACAACAAAGTCTTAGAAGTCTTGCTCTGACATTCATCAGGAAGAACAGAGTAGACTAATTCATATGTGATCCTTTTTAAAATGCTTAATTCTTACAATTGACAGCATCATATTTCTATCATAATTTGCATACTCTTGTGTAAGCCTAGAGAGCTTAATTCCATAATGTTGCTGCTACTACCTTTCCCCTGCTAGCAGAAATAACATGTCAAGGAAAATCTGATACCCAGCAGGAAAAGATTAATTAAAAACATCAGAAAATGTCAGAGGGAAATAAATTGAGTGCATAAATGGGTGTGTTTGTGGTTTTTTTATTATTATTGACTGCCTCCCTCTCTATTCTCCCCTCTTTCTCAGTCTCTAAGATTTAAAAAGGAAATACGGATTAAATATACCAATTTAATCAGCTTTCAGTTTTCATTCTTTTAACCATGAACTTAATGCAGTGCATGGAAATGAATTTTAAAAGTTTCTTCAAGCAAGGGTTTTTGCCACTGTATGGCCTGAATCTGGCAAAACGAACTGATGGATCTTTGATATAGTATTTTTATCATTGCACAACCTGTGAAAGATGCCACACTTAGAACCTACAAAATAACACCCTTTTGTTTTTCAGAGAAAACATGTATAACATAATTTCAAACTTCTGAGGACTTCACCATCCACACTTTTCATTCCGAAACAGTCTTAAAAAGGAAGTAAACAATCTGAAGCTCTGTTTTATTTTGATACTAGCTCCTTTATAAAGAATGCTGTGAGACTCACATAGTTCTGATTGTTGCATCAGCTCTTGCATGGTGAAATCAGGACCGTTGTCCAGAGCATCCTGAGGATTTTCCTGCTTACTTCTATCTATAGCTATAAGACAATAACCCTCCTACTAGTCCTGATTAGGTGGTTGGGAGGGGGGGGCAGAAGGAAAGAGAGAGAAGAAATACACTTGCAATGCTAAATACGGGCAGCTGTCAAAAAGTCTGTAAAAGCCATTGCAATTTGTCTGAAATACAGGGACAACCAATGATAACGTACATAATCAAAGTAAATGAACCCCACAACAATGGGAAAACAAAGCTCATGTATTAAAAACAAAACAACTATTCACAATTAATTTGGGGAGAGAGAAACTTTATCTAATCAGATATCAATTAGCTAATGATAAGTCAAACACTGCAGACAGAAGGCTTTGTGATCAAGAATTCATCCCATATTGTGAATAGCAGCTCTAGTGGCAGGAGCAGCATGAGAGCAAGAAAGCTTCAGAGAGAAGACATGCTCTGCAGGCTACCCATTTTCCAGCTTCCTTCTGTCAGACTCTGCCAGACTGCTTTAATAGCATGAGATACAGAGTGTGGAGAGATAATAAGCTGAAAGTGAGCAATTTTCTAAGGGAAAAAATGAGATGGGGGTGAGCACTTAACAACTGCCAATCAGAATTAAATGATACTATGAGGATACTTACCTGACAGTTGATGAATGACAGTCTAACAGGTCTGTACAACTCTTCAATCTGCACTTTTGTATATACATGGCATTTAAAAAGAAAAAAAAAAAAAGGAAAAAAAAAGGGTTCCAAAATATAAAATTTGGAAGGTTCTTACTGAAGTCTCCCTTTCCTCTAAACACCTGTAGTATTTTATAGAATTATTTTAAGAGAATGATCGGTGGGGTTTGCAGACTCTCGTTCATGCTAAACTTACTACTTCAATTTAATAGGTTGCTAAAGAGCATCAAATGTTTTTATGTTGGGTTTGTTAGGTTTCTTTTTCCCAGTGAAACTGGGGAAAAAGTCTTGACTAGAGACAAATATCATACACTATCAACTTGGGAGTCAGGTAAATTCCAGGATCTCAGCAGCAATAAATGCCCTCATCCTCCCTCCTAAAATAACTTTTTAATCTCTGCTATAATTAGAGTAATTTCTGATGGCAATCAGAAAAAATTATTTTTTCTCTGTCACGGAATCCTGTACTATTTTTAATTTCCATAGTAATCCTCAAAGTTAGCCTATTGTGAGGAGGTAATGGATTTAGTGTGAAAGACCTTACACTGTACTGAGGAATTAAGAAATTTTGTGGAGACATAAGTGAGAAGACAAGCTATGATACCAGCATTTCAATTGTTTTGTGATAACATTTCTAGATTTGTTAAGATGGGTTTCTACTGTGGGAGGATTCCATTTTAACTGCCTAACCTAATTTTACAGTAGTTTGAAATAATATATCTCCATAAGTACATTCATGTGGTTTTTTTCCCCTTTCCTGTAATTTGCTCTTGTGATTTCTATTAAAGTGATGCAGAAAATAAGGGTATTGTGAACTGTTCTCCCAGCAACACAAATTAAGCATGAAACACAATAACATGGCTATGGTCCTTGCTTTTAAAAATGTTGCTATTATTTCACCTTATCTTTCTTTTTTTTAATTTAATCTACCTGCTTCTAAACCAGAAAATTTAATGACCCATAACAGTATGGAGAAAAAACTCTAAACTCTTCCCCGTTCACAGAGAGTACTCATGGGGAAGAAATGACATTTTTTTCCCCCTGTAATTTCTATAAAGTGTTAGCTGACTTTCTAGATATGACAGAGCACACAGTACTAGCTTCTCAACCTCATGATCAGATGCATATTTTTATTCCATAGTGACTCCTAGAATTGGAGAAAATTCCTGACTGAGAATTCTCCAGTGACAGCTTCCTTCCATTCTTCAGCCTTTTCTCCTGCCAAACATGTAGGAAAAAGAGTAGGAATCCAGTTTATCTGTCTTTGACATAAGACATTGTTTCCTTACATGGTAGCCTTCACAGATAATTCAGGAAGAAACTGAAACTGACCCTTTTTTTAGAAGGAAAAATGTGGGAAAAGGAGGTCAGAAAAGACAATGCAAAAGAATCTTCTCACAGTCTTTGCTGAGAAGGGTCCTCAAACACAGAAAGAAAACAATGCAGAATTGAACCTTTCATTCTGAAAGCACTAAACAAATATAAACCATTGCTATCGTTACCTACTGAAGTATATAAATAACATCTCCTTTCTTTTAATACAGAAACCAAAGTAAAAAGAGGTATTAAGTGGCCTGAATTTGTAATAAAATCACTTGATAAACAGAGGTTGAACTCAGGAGTTCTGGACTCCAGCCTTGGACTCAGGCCTGAAAGTGTGTTAGGTCTAACAAACAGAAGAAAAAACAAGGTAAACTACTGTAATGGCTAATAGAGTTTTCACATCATTAGCAGAGCCCACCCAGGTAGCAAAACCAAATAACTTACTGCTGATAGAGGAGCGATTATATACATCACAGTCATGGGTCTTTACCTTTGAGAATAAAACCATCTTTTCCTGAGCAACCCTTTTCACATCCTGTTAATAAAGAGCTACCCTGGGAAGAGGTAATAATGACTGTTACCTACAGTATGACTGACTTTCACTGTTCCCCTCTCACTTCTCAGAGGCAGAAAGTGTGCACCGAAGCCAAAGGAGCCTAAACCTTTTATATCTTCTTACCATAACGTAAGTCCAAAACCCAGCATATCACGCAGCTGCATATGTATAAATGTTACAGGACTTTTAAAAAAATCTATCTCTATACAGATATATTTTTTCACAGTGAAATCCACAGATAACTTCATAACAGAATACTTAATGAAGTATATAATAAACAGATTATATATTCAAAGTCTAATTATCAGTAGACTCTGATTGCAGGCTAAAAAGTGAAGATACAGTTAAATATACAGTATATGGTGGTGCTTTTCACTTTAAGCTTTATGCTGCAATGTACAGTGCTCTCTTACTCAACATTTCTTTTAATTTAATACATCATTTAACAGTACAGATAGGTAAAACTCTTCTGTTAGAACCCAAACTCTCCAAGCAAGATATGGGGGAAAAGGCAGGTTTAACCTCTAACATCATGAAATTAGCTTGATAGGGTCTATTTGACTAGGTGTGTAAACAGTTGGATCAAGCTGACAGCAGGGATGAGACGAGACTTCATTCCTGGATCCATTTACAAGGCCACAGTCAGGGCTGGCTACAGAATAATGACTGGGAGAAATTCTGTGCACCATTTCCAGAATAAAAGCAGCAGGTGAGCAATGTACAAAGCTTGACCTTAGCTGCCAAACTGTCCAGCTCCCTTCCATATCAGGAATGATCCTATTACCTTTGCCAAGTCCTCACTGGAGGTACAATCTGTCTGACCCTTCATAACTCTTCCAAACCTTACCTTCACTAACAACATCGCAGCTTTTATTCCACTATCAAATTTTCCTGGGTTTTTTTTTTTTTTTTTTTTTGCATCTGAAAATGGAGACCTGAAAGCCTAACAAGACTTTCATAGTCCTGTTTCTACTACCCCTGAAACATCAGCAAAAGCAGTGAACACACTGAAAAAGTGGACTCAGGTGATTGGCAGACAGATCTGGAGGAAAAATACGTTGCTATAAAGCAGCACTCTTCCGTATTTTTGAATGTGACATAAAATACTTCTGTAATCCAACTGAATTTGAAGACTTAATCTGGTCTGATCTCTTATTAATCACTCCCTTTATAGTTTCTTCCTGTCTCTGCATTCTGATTCCTCTTATTTTGGCTATGTAGTCAACATAATGATGATACTTTTGTCTCAAGAAGGATATGAACTACAAATTGCTGTCAGATCAGGGAAGTATCACTATGTGCATGCCATGTTCTCATATTTGACCCTAGACTGACTAGTGTCATAAACAAAATACTGAGCTAAATGATTCAGTGGTAGCCATGCTCATATTCTTATATTTTAGCCACTTTATGTGATTTACTTAAATTAGAGGCATCCATATGAGAGAAATATTGCTTGTTCTAAAGTCACAACTGCAAAAGCACAGAGCATATTCTTAAGTTGACATTATTTCAGCTCAGCAGACAGACATTTTCATGCCTTTCTAGGACAAAGTTGCAAGGCTTGTATGTTTTAGAAACCATGTCTATAGAGCCAACATAATTAGACTCTCCTAGATTTCATTTAGCTAGAATAAACCTAAACTAACTTCAGTACATGTTCTCTTAACTAATGAGAAGATCACCATAAACAGAAAGAAACACATAACGTGTCCAAAGCCTGTGAAGTCATTAATGTGGATCTACAGTGTTGGAGGATGAATTCACAATTGGCATACCATGACGGCAATAGCAACCACAAGCCAAATTCTTAACTTCCATATGGTCACTCGGCATGGCTGGAGTACTGGAGTGCTCAGGCAATTTCTTGCTAACAAAGCACTGTTGGGAGCCATAACCAACCAGCTGTCATAATTTAGACTTGTGTTTGGCATAGAATCAGCCTCAGGGACAGAAAGCCGCTGTTGTTCCTCTGTGTAACTGTTGTGGTCCTACAGAACTCATCTGTGGCATAAACAACCAAATAAAAGCCCATACATACATACATTGAAACCAGTGTTTCTCACACTCATTGGAAGTAGCTGAATTTTATGAAACTTTTATGAAAAAAATACTTCAACTTACCTATCTTTTGCATACTTTTTCCCTTACAGAGCAATTCAATTGATCTCTATGGTGACACATCATAGTTACTGAAAATTACAGTTTTCTCAAAATCACAAGGGTACCATGTAAATTCCAAGGCCTCAAAGGCTTAAAAAAAATGCAGATAGAAATTAGGCTGAGGGAAATAAATGTACTTTGTCTGGGATTTTTTTACACCTTTTTTTTTTTTTTTTAATCTAAAACACTAAAGTCTAGATATTTGTGTTTGACAGTACACTAATTTCTAACTGGTCTTGTTCATCTTTGTAACACAGCTGTGTTGCCAGCCACATACAGATTAAGAATCTGTTCTACTCTGGAGTTTACCTGTGACCTTTACAAATACTTGCTAATATGTGTGCTTTCCACAGAGAGGCAAAAGTCTCCCTCACTTAATTAGTTTATTCTGCACAAAGAAAGTAATCTGAACAAGGTTACTATGCCTGCTGGGATACAGACTTTGGAGACATCCCAAAGAATGCACAGACATCTAACAGTGTATCTGAAAAGACATGTAACTAGTGATAATCTCCCATATGTCATGATGATAAGCTCAGGCAGGGAGAGAGAAATAGACTGCACTATACTTTATACGTTTCTCTGCAGTAAGATCTGGGGAAAGATAAGCTCGTTCCCTTAAAGCATTCCCCTCATAATTAGCTTTTAATTATATCATCTATCTTCATTTGTGGTCTTTTAAAGGTATATTTATTATTATCTTATCTGACAGCTTGTCTTCTTTAGCAAATGACCTTAATCTTCAAAATATTCTTTATGGACAGACTGTACTATGTTACAGGAAACAGCTTTAAAAACAGAAATTTAAGATACATGAGAGAACAGGCAGTGGCTTGATAATCATTTACTTTGTGAGTAGGAAATAGTACAGTCTGTAATTCTAATGATTCATTTATCTTGTTTTATAATAAGCCATTGCTACAATTTTTATTGACATTTCCATTTTGTCATTAAATATCACTGATAGGGATGATTTGGTTCATTTTTCTGGGATCATATTCATGAGAAAGCTAATGAATGGCAGTGAGAAATACTGCAACCATAAGGAAGAGTCAACTAACAATCTAGTACTCAGAAAACACACTCTACTGATTAACACCATCTTTAGCATCCTGGATGTCTGAACTAATGGAACCTAACAGAGAGGTAACAAGTCAGGTGTAGTCATAAGAACTGTTGATGTCTTTTAATATCACATATGTGGAGCATAAGAGCAAGCTTTGGGGTGTATAAGGAATTCTTCATCTCTGAAGTACAAATGACAAGCCAACCAAGAATGGAAGTGTTATATGTGCTGTTTGGTTACTAGCATTATAAAGTGTTCACAAGCCATTCACCATGGAAGTGACAGTTGCTTGAGTGGGATTACTTCATTAGAATTGTTAAGCAAAAATATTTTAGCTACATTGTAAATCTAAAGGTTAAAACCTCAGAACGGGCTTCCTTCAGATCTTAATCTAGGTTATTAATTGATTGGATTGATCAGGAAAAATGCTCCCTGAGAAAGCAAAAGTCCAGAAACAATCTCTGCAGCACAGGTCAGATTCATTTCTACCAACAGTATATTTTCCCTTATTTCCCTTCCTTTTAGGGATACACCTGAAGGAAGCAATAATCAGCTACAGCTGGGAGGCTTCTTAATTTTTTTGTTTTTATCTAACTGGGTGCTTCTACTACATGGTGATATGAGCCATCACCACAGTAATACACAAAATGTAATAAGTCACTACAATAAGCAAAATTACTGTTTCGTACTTTAATATACACATTTTTAATCACCTTTTGTGAGACCTTTGTTTTTTCATTTGCGTGTTTACTTTTACGAAATAGAAGTTTAAAAATTATGAACAGAAAATACACTGTATATTTTGCAGATATTAAGGCAGGGGAATTAGACTCTTCACAGATGTGCTATAGTAATTATTGAATGTGAATACTCAAGTAATTACTATGTTAAATACCTTATTCAAATAGGCAGAGTATAAGTTAAAGCTATCCTAGTTTGTCTGAAACACATAGCTGTTCTGAAGTGGCAATTCTGTCTTCTTTCCTTTTTTTGCTTTCATTTTTAACAAAAAACATTCATGTTCATTGTTCTAAGTGGAACGGCCTCAGTTTTCTGCCTCTTTGTACTTTTGACATCATACCAAGAAGGAGAGGGGGTATATCTACTCAAATTACTACACAGAAACAAATAGACTAAGTTAAAATAGACTAACTAGAAGCAAAATTTACATTTAACACAGTATGAATAGGATGCAGAAACAAGTAGTATAGAATGTTTTTCTATTCTGAATGTATCTTGCTGACGAAAAGATGGAAAACTTACATTCCATCTGATACAAGGAAATGATCACCTGCTTTGCAACTTACTTATAGCAACTTAAAGCAACTGTGGTGGTTTAGCCCCTGCCGGGGTCTGAGACCACGCGGCTGCTGCCCCTCCCCCACAAAGGGAGTGAAATGCAAAGCCCCGGGGCTGAGATAAGGAAAGGTTTAATACAACAGAGCAACAGCAACACAACAAACAACAACAATAACAGTAACAATAATAATAATGAACAGAGCAAAATATCTACCAATACAGCAGTGAGAAGCGCGATGGCATAACACACGTGTTAACCGACCGGTTCTCGCTTTGGTGCCAGGATGTGACGTCAGCATGATATATGAATAACCCGGCTAGAGCCCCCCCTCCCCACACTGCTGGGGAAACTTAACCCTATCCTGGCTAAACCAGGACAGCAACTTATAATGATTTCTGAATATTGCTTAATAATTCTACTTGCCCTGACTGTTCTGTGGAAACTTAGCAAGGGCTACTGTGTTCATCAAAACAAAGCAGTTTTCTGTCAAAACTTACCAAGAATTACTATGTTGCGCAAAAATAAGAGACATGTCCTTGAAAAGCTGATGGGTTCTAAATAGTTTGGTCTCTGTAGTGAATAGATAGCCATATATGGATGGTGGAAACCAATATATGGGTGCTTTTAGATAAGATAGAGATGGCAAACCAGCTGGAACAACTCCTGTTATTCAAGAAATTAGCTAAGAGAATCTGCATGTGCTCCAAGGAAAAGTACAAGGTGAGAAAGACTGTGAGCCTTCCTCTAAAAGACCCCCAAAGACGACCACAAGGAGGCAATGCGGAGGTACAAAGATAGCATGGACTGCTGACACCAGCCTTTTGAACTGGCCCAACCTTGCTTATGCATATGTATATTTGTATTGTGTGATCCAATGAGTGTGCATATCCACGCTCTATAAGTTTTTGGTGAAGTGTGCTGTTGGTGTGCAAGCTTTGTGGAGAAATCCCCTTGCACCCCAGTGCCAGAGTAAATATACCTGCTTTATAACTCTCTCTCTGAGTTGTAGAGTCTGTTTCCGCGAATCACATCTGACTAAACTGAGTAAAAAAGGGTTGTTTGGGATGAAACACATACACATTCTAGTGGAGCAAACCCTGAAATTTCAGGTGTGTAAAGTGCCTTCTTTCACTTCTCTTATCTTAGAATGTTAATCTATTAATCTCTTTGCTCTTGCATTAATAATAACCCACAAAAATGAGTTATCTCAAATGGTATGTACTGAAAGACTTTTCCCCTGTGAATATCTTAACATTAAAAAGTCCAGATAGTCCTGCTAATGTATTTTCTACAAACTGAGTCACAGCTATAACACTGCTGTCACTGTAGGAATAAGGGAGATGCAGTCATCCTGTTTCCAGATCAGTCCCTGAAGGAATATTAGGCCTCCAAAGGGACTGAGAAGGTAGCATTTAGCTGTTCAGAATAGCCAGGCTTCATTACTCTGCATAACATCAGAAGCAAACTTTCTTAGGAAACTAAGGAAATTGCTGACTGAAGGGACAGGTGGCAGTTGAGGATTTAAATGTTGTACTTTGACTAAAGCTACAATTAGTTACCTAAGTTATTTGTGGAACAGATGGCATCTTAAGAGGAGAACTGACAGATACATGATTTCATTTGAGCAATTTTAGGTAGGTAGATTTTGGAGGAGTATCATAAATATGTAATACAATACAAATACCTTGTAATCAATATATCAACACCACAGTTTATCTTAAAATAAAAATACTCTGTAATAAATTCAGGATTACTTCCTTCAACACTTTTTATTCTAAGAGAAACATGTTTGATTTTGCTTAGTACTTGGACAGTATATTTAAAACCAGAGATTAATATGGCGTGGTATTTTTTTAACGATTCTAAGTTGGTAACCAACAGAACTCAAGAGACAGTTTTGGCCAACTAGAAGAGAACAAAAGAAAGAGGACATGGAATATCTGAATTCTTAAAGTACATAGGTGAAGTATCCAACTGGCATATATGTCAAACACATAAAAGAACGTTTATAGAGTTTCCAAACTTCAAAAACTATGTACACAAAGCTAGAATGAAAATAACACTGAAAATGAAATAAAAATACCTTTATAGAGAAAATCATGATGTTTGCTTTAGATCTTTAGAAGTTACTCACCTATTCTAAGCTATTTACTTCATATTCAATAGAAATGGAAAGAGAGATTATCTCCAGAGAACAATTCTATCAGCTATCCCAATCCTACACAAACTACAGAAGTGAACTAAAAGGCTTGGTCAGGTTGTATGACTGGCTTTTGTCATACAGAAACTAGGCAAGATGAAAGACATGGTAAAGGACAGAAAGATAAGTGATTTCAGATAAATTCATCCAGAGGAGTCTGATAACAATGCCTACTAAACTGACGAGATTTTTCACTTAAATAATTCTTTCTGTTGGAAACTGCTTTTTCTCCATACATAAAAAAATTTTTTAGAAACTTTCAATTGCAAGGTCAATACATTTTTATTAGACAGCAGGGCTAGAACAGGATGAGGAAATTAGGGACCCTGACCGCTCTCACTGTCCATACCCCTCCCACCTTACAGAGACTTCATATGGACTCAGGAAATGTGGGGTGTATTGGTAGGTTTTGGTAGCAGGGGGGCTACAGGGGTGGCTTTTGTGAGAAGCTGCTGGGAGCTTCCCCTGTGTCTGATAGAGACAATGCCAGCCAGCACCAAGATGGACCTACCGCTCACCAAGGCCATCAGCAACGGTGGTAGCACCTCTGGGATGACATATTTAAGAAGGGGAAAAAACCTGCACAAGGCCAGCAACAACAGTCGGAGAGAGGAGCAAGAATATGCCAGAGAAACAACTCTGCAGACACCAAGGTCAGTGAAGAAGGAGGGGGAGGAAGTACTCCAGGTGCTGGAGCAGAGATTCCCCTACAGCCCATGGTGAAGTCCATGGTGAGGCAGGCTGTCCTGCAGCTCAAGCAGGTCCACAGTGGAGCAGATATCCACCTGCAGCCTGTGGAGAACCCCACTCCGGAGCAGGTGGATGCCTGAAAGAGAATGTGACCCTGTGGGAAGCCTGCACTGGAGGAGGCCCCTGGCAAGACCTGTGGAACCATGGAGACAGGAGCCCATGCTGGAGCAGGTTTTCTGGCAGGACTTGTGACCTCATGGGGAACCCATGCTGGAGCAGTTCGTGAAGAACTGTGGCTCATGGGGAGGACTCAAGTTGGAGAAGTTTGTGGAGAACTGTCCCCCATGGGAGGGACCCCACGCTAGAGCAAGGAAAGAGTGTGAGGAGTCTTCCCCCTGAGGAGGAAGGAGTGGCAGAGAAAACGTGTGATGAACAGACCGCAACCCCCATTCTCCATCCCCCTTTGCCTGTGGAGGGAAGGAGGTAGAGAATTCAGGAGTAAAGTTGTGCCCAGGAAGGAGGGACAGTTGGGGGAAAGGTTTTTTTAAGATGTGGTTGTATTTGTCTTTGCCCTACTCTAATTTGATTGGTAATAAATTAAATTTATTTTCCCCAAGTCAAGTCTGTTTTGCTCATGATGGTAATTGCTGAGGAATCTTCCTGTTCTTATCTCAACCCACAAGCCTTTGGTTATATTTTCTCTCTTCTGTCCAGCTGCAGAGGGGGATGGATAGAACGGCTTTGGTGGGCACCTGGCATCTAGCTAGGGTCAATCTATCACATGGGGAGAGGAAAGACTTTTACCTTCCACTTCTAGCTGACCTTCTGGAGGATTTTTCTCTCTCAATTTTATCCTGTGGGAAAATGTCATTTAGCCTGAACAGATATTTATGGGGCTCTCTGCCATGACCCCATCCTGTCCACCAAGAAAGGACAGAATAAAAATAAATTTGGTTTGTTTTTCATCTTAATTTAAGGCAGCCTTTTTTTGTTGTTTGCATAAATATGCATTTTAGATATTGTCAAATATTCCCAGGGGCTTGAGAGCTAAAGAATGGCAAGTTGTAGGATATCTCTAGTCATATGTTATTTGTCTTCAATAATTCCTACTAAATCAGGATCTAAAGAATAATAACTAGCCATTTTGTGGTCTGGAAGCAAAGGAAAGACCAGATTAGACTATGAGAGAGTTGCAAAGCCAGAGTACGTGCCCAGCTAAACATCGATGTCTCATAAAATGCATGTCATAAAATTAATTCAAGTAATTGCTTTAAACCATGGCTTTAAACAGTAATGAAAGAACTTAAAACAAAAGGACCATAAGACTAATGACAGAGGACTCAATGTAAGCAACTAAAGGGCTTAGGGTTATGTCTAGTTGTATTTAACAACCTCATTATTGTGCAGAAGTGACACAAAGGGATCACAGAGATTAGAAATATGATGAGGAAAAAACATTGCAAGTGAGAAACTTTATCAGGAATAAATCCACCCACTCCTAAACCTCAGGCGTGAAACCTAATAATCACAACAATGTGTTTTCCCTTTCTGAACTTTAAGTGTTGTAGTGTTCTGATCTGGGGCCACCTAATAAGCACTTACTTCTCTGCCATCTATGATAAATATCAATGCTACAGAGATGGAAAGGTATAACATAGATGTTATAACTTTACAATAATGCCCAACAACAGTGGAGGACAGCTGTTGGGGTGGAAACAACATTAAAGACCTGTTGTGGTAATTTCACTAGCTGTGATTTAAAAGTGATAGGCTTATTTTTTTACAGGCTGATATTATCAGCTGTAGCCATGCACAAAAGCTAGTGCCTTTGAAAACAAGGAAACAGTAAATGATAAAGCTGTTAAGAAAGTAATAATCACTTTTTTTATGTCAAATTATCTAAGAGCACTTAAAAAACAGCTCTATTATTGGTATTTACATATCCAACTTATTTTAAATTTCTGATAAGAGTAATTCCTCCATAAAACTGTTTTATAGGTAGAAATTTGATAAACATAAATGCTGCATACCTGAACCTAACAATTTTCTTCTTTATTGTCTGAAAAAGATAACTGAGTTTAACAAATCAATTTTAAAGTTTAAGAAGCACAACAAAATAGGATACCCATAAAATATATTGTACTATAGCTTGTGTGTGCTTCTACAATTCAATCTTTCTAGTGTCAATAGAATTTTTCAAGAAAATAGGTTCTAGTATAAATTAATTGCATTTGTTTTTAGGAATAAAAAGCAATCAGCTGAGACAGTTAAGTCTGAAAATAGCTTTTCAAAAAAATTTAATAAATTTTGTTTCACCACTACATATAACCTTTAGAGCATAAAGGTTACATCTAAATAGTTAAACGTAAATGTTTTAAAAGAACCACTATAGTCTATCAAATAAAATAATATGGTTATAGCATTAGAAAAGAAAATCAGCTAGAAAATTGAAGCATCTACGGAAGACGATGATAACCACAACAATTAAAGAGATGGGACAATTCTCCTTACACTTGAAACTGCTTATTTTTACTATAATGCATAACTAGTAACTCCTGTGTCAAAGATTATTATTAAAAATACAACAGTTTTTAATTAATCTTATCCTCCCCTTTTAGAGAAAATTTTAAAATCAGGTCTTCAAACTCATAAATGCAGGGAAATTCCTCCGTTAACTTGAAATCCATTAAACTTCAGTGAGGACAGGCCATCCATTCACATTAACACATCTTTAAATAAAAGCTAAGATATATACATATGACTGAAGTAGAAACGTTTCATGAGATTTGAAGTCTTCAGGTAATTTAACCTGGTTAGCAGGGATAAAAATTTCAATATCACAACTACCTGAAAGAATAAGACTAAAAGTTTTACAACACTGATCATACTTTGTTTCAGGGAATTACTTCTGTGAATATGCTTCGCTGGGTGAAAAACTGGCTGGATGACCGGGCCCAAAGAGTTGTGGTTAATGGAGTTAAATCCAGTTGGCGTCCAGCCATGAGTGGTGTCCCCCAGGGCTCAGTTTTGGGGCCACTCCTGTTTAACATCTTTATTGATGATCTAGACGAGGGGATCGAGTGCACCCTCAGTAAGTTTTCAGATGACACCAAGTTGGGTGGGAGTGTTGATCTGCTCGAGGGTAGGGAGGCTCTGCAGAGAGACCTGGACAGGCTGGAGTGATGGGCTAAGGCCAACTGGATGAGTTTCAATAAGGCCAAATGACAGGTGCTGCACTTCGGCCACAACAACCTCCAGCAGTGCTACTGGCTTGGGGAGGAGTGGCTGGAGAGCTGCCAGTCAGAGAGGGACCTCAGGGTGTTGATTGACAGCCGGCTGAACATGAGCCAGCAGTGTGCCCAGGTGGCCAAGAAGGCCAGTGGCATCCTGGCTTGTATCAGAAATAGTGTGGCCAACAGGGACGGAGAAGTGATCTTACCCCTGTACTTGGCACTGGTGAGGCTGCACCTCAATTACTGTGTTCAGTTTTGGGCCCCTCACTACAAAAAGGACATTGAATTACTCGAGCGTGTCCAGAGAAGGGCAACGAAGCTGGTGAAGGGTCTGGAGCACATGTCGTACGAGGAGCGGCTGAGGGAACTGGGGTTGTTTAGTCTGGAGAAGAGGAGGCTGAGGGGAGACCTCCTCGCCCTCTACAACTACCTGAAAGGAGGTTGCAGAGAGCTGGGGATGAGTCTCTTTAACCAAGTAACAAGCAATAGGACAAGAGGGAATGGCCTCAAGTTGCGCCAGGGAAGGTTTAGACTAGATATTAGGAAGTATTTCTTTACAGGACAGGTTGTTAGGCGTTGGAACGGGCTGGCCAGGGCAGTGGTGGAGTCCCCATCTCTGGAGGTGTTTAAGAGTTACGTTGACATAGCGCTGAGGGATCTGGTGTAGTTGAGAACTGTCAGTGTTAGATTAATGGTTAAAGATCTTCAAGGTCTTTTCCAACCTTGATGATTCTGTGATTCTGTGAATTGCAGTTTGCACGGAAGAGTAATTTTTGCTCGCAAATAAACTTTTCTTCAAATTTAAAAAAATACAACAAAAAACCAACAGCCAACCAAACCAAGAGCCCCAAATAAACCAAACTGAAAAGTCAATGGGAAGAGAAGAGAAAGTAAGGTAGAATTGTTAAAATAAAGAAATGTCCTCTGGCAGAATGTTATTTTTTTTCTAATTTGGAATTTGATTCTTTGTTATATTAGCCAACTGTAATATTTAGAATATCCTACAGTGCAATTTCTTTGGGTTTTGTGGTGTTTTGAGACAGAAAATAGACTTTGTGAACATAAATGTGCATGTTTTAAATTAGATTCAATGGACTAGTTCCATGTATTATGAACTTCAAAACCAAGGTCCAAATTTCTGATTTTCTGGTCACAGTTTGGTTTAATTAAGATACTGATTAAGTGGTTACAGGTTCAGGGTGTCACACAACAGTTAAATGTTAATATACTTCTTGTATATTTAATTTTCATATACTTCATTTTTATTCTGGTTTGGGTTTTGCTGTGGTTTTTGGATGGGGTTTTTTGTTGGTCATTTTGGGTTTTTTGGTTTGTGGGGTTTTTTGGTACAGTTTTTGTTTCTGTACAACTGTCTTTTTAATAAAACAGTTCTGAACTTTCTGTATACTGAGCATGTACAAACTTCACTGCATTAATACGAAGCTGAGGAAGTAATCAGAAGAGCTGAAGGCAAGCAAGCTGTTAAGGCCCCAGATGGCCTATTCAGGGAAAATGCTTTCCATGACAAGAAGATATTTGGACATGTGAAAGCTGAGTAACTTTGTTTATTGTAGAAAATGGTAAGCAGATCATCACATTAATATGTGACAAAGTCTTGTCACCACATAAAAATTAAATCACTGATGCTTCAGAGCATCTACTGCCTTTTATCTTCTCGTCATGTGAATGGCAGGGATTCCATTAACGATTTTGTGTCTTATATGAATTCCAGCACAAAGCTAATTTCACTCAGATTTTAACTATTTGAATTGCACTATGGCTTTAACGTACATCCACATTAATACAGTGCCTAGGATATTGGAGACAAAAAAATGTAAGACAGTAAAATCCAGTCAAACAAAAAACCCACAACAGAGGCCATTATCACTAATACGATAGTTAGCCGATAACTGAGTTGCAAGTCTCTGAAGTTAACACAGGAATGACCATGGTTTAATTGTCTTGTAAACAGATGAGAGAACAAGATACTTTTTTCATGAGAAAGTGCATTGATATATGATATTTTATTTCTGACAGTACAGTAGAACTATAATAATTTTTATATAGGTAGAATTTAAAGTACAATTACTCACAAGCATTAGATCTAATCTAAGAATTCATTTTTCAGAATGTCCCAAGAGACCAAACTGACCTGGAGCAATCAAGACCATAAAGACAACCAGAAGACAGAGCTGAATGTTATCAAACCAAAAGGAGTGGTATGGTTCAGTAATTGCTACAAAGGAACTAGGGGAAGGAAATTAGCTCAGCAGACATTCTAGCATTGTTCTATGCCTCCTAAGTATAAATTAACATGTAAGAGTATCTATAAGTTCCTTGAGACCTTTCAAATCCCCGTTGCTGTTAGTTTCTTGCTTCAGTAAAACACAGTGAATTTAATAATACCCCAAACTTATTAATGGCATGCATTTGATGGCATAAGCAACAGCACTGCTCTTTTCATTCTGTATATTTCTGCATCAATAATCTGTGAACATCCTGCAGCAAATTTTCATGCATTTTCTGTCAACCAATTTAGCAGAAAACATTCTGGCAAAGCAGATCTCTGAGTGTATTAGTTTAAGTGAAAATTTAGAGGAAAGAGTTTTTGGTAACTGTACATAGAATGCTGCAATTGGAAATTAATGATCTGATCTAATACCCATCTATTTGAGTTCAGGGCTTAAAAGAAAAGGCAGCAATAAAACCACTGTCCTTATTAAACTGTACAAAGTTCTACCTGATACAACTGTTTTGATAATGCACGAGATTATGAAAAAACATTTCTTAGATTTAGGATTATGATAAAAAGTTATCCTACACTGACTACAGAATCAGATTCTTCTGATAAGCATTTTTCTTGATGCTACCTGGTTGCATCCATGTTTTAAGTTTCCTGCAGCTGAGCATTGAAGCAGCTCTATTCCTAATCTTTTACTGCATCACTACAATGTAGTTCCTGAGGAAAAGAAGTTTAGCTTAATTCTTTTGACTTTATTGTTTTGGTAATCAATTAAAATGCTCATTGTTTTCAGAAAACTGTCAGAAGACCTACAGTTAAAAATAATACAGCCTTTATAGTCTAATTAGCTAAACTGCAATATTTAATAAACATGATTCCTACCTGTATTGACAATCAAATATTGACACTAATCTTGGTCTATAGGCATTTTCCTTTTTTTCTCTTATGATAGCTTGCAAAAGGCTAATTTTAATGGGATTTATGCAAACACAATTAGAGAACATGCTCCATATTATGTGTATTCACACCATATTTTCCCACTGTGAAAACTACAATACTCAGTGCTTTTTATAAAAGATATATAAGTGAACTAAAAATATGCAAGGGGGGGTCATTAAACTTCTAAAGCAATCTTGGTTAAAGGAACAGATTTTAGACCAACTGAATAGCTGTCAGAGTACTCATTTATAGGTCATCTCACTTACAGGCAAACTTGACCCCGAATCCCATTGCATATAGGAAATATGGTTAGCTGAAAGGGTGTGTCATTGCTTCTGAGCAAGTACAGAAGCATTGTAATACAGCAATATAAATAAAGGTTTGTCCATGTTCACTCATATTAGACTAAGAAGGATGAAGATTTCAGCCTTGAATGTTTAAAGCTTTTTGTCACTTCAAGAAGGTGACATTTAACTTTTTAAGTGTAAATAAGGTTATTTTCTCCATTACTAATACAGATTTGCTACCTAAAATAAGAGACTAATAAAGTCCAAGTTCTAAAAGACTTCACATGTTAGATAGAGCTCTAAATTTATTGCTATCTCTGGTTTGCTTGCTTTGATAAATTGTTGTTCAAAAGCAGCAAAAATGCAAAAAGACAAGAGATAATTTAACAGATTTTTATGATGCTTTTGGCTATGTTTATTGGGGTACAAAATATTTGGTCTTGGGCTACTGCATGACAGGAATGCCTCAGCTTCACTTTAAAGTCAAAGGCAAAAAAATTTTCTCTTGTCACCAAACATATCAGTAAGCACCGAAAGCAGAAGCAACTTGCTTGTAAACATCATTGCACAGCACTCTAAAATGAAAGAGCAATCTCAACAGATACCATGTGATATTCATTTAAGCTCTTAATGTCAAAGTCCTCAGCTCTGCTCCTTGTTGTGAACTTTGAAGGCACAGGAAGCTGAAGCACTGCAGAGTACTCAGCAAATCAGATTCCATTCTGACACTAAATATCTAAACTGTCACTGCAATCTTTGATTCAGTGTGTGCTCTAGTGCATTTATTTGTTTATTAGTGTGAGCAGAGATCAAGGTCCAGGAACAATTAATTTACAATTGTGCTGGATTTCAGTAAGAAAGGTGCTTTTAGATAACTAATGTTGACTCCTTCACATTGCCAATAAATATAATTTGTTCTAAACACTTATTGAGCAGACTAGAGGCAGAACTTCCATTAAGCAGTATTTTAATTTAAAAATCAGTGAGGTGAGAAAATTGCTTCAATGTTTTATAAGAAACATGTATACATCCCTGTAAATAGAGGTATTCTTAGAGAAAGATATATGATTAAGGAGTTGGGCTTTTTTTTTAAGGCAAAACCCCCCTATGTTCAGTCTCAAGCACAAAAAATCTGTAATTCACCTTCTTGAAAATAAAGTATCTCACAAGTTTCAAAGTGAACGAATCAAAAAAATCTGTCAGTGGTATCTCCAAGTATTCTATCCTCACTAACACCTGCTCCTTTTTACAACTTGCTCAGAAAAACATTTGAATGCTATCAGCAACTGTAAGCTCTCATACTGACAAATACTATCTATGATCCACTGACTTGCCAGCTCAACATCACTCTGTTTACTGACTCTCCAGTTCTGCTATTCCCTGTAGGACAGTCTCTCTAAAGAGCATCCACTTGATTGATGTATTGAAACTCATTTTTTCTGCAGCAGTTCGTGTGTGGACAAACATTGAGTTGCTTATACTGTTCAGAACAAAAAAAAAAAAAAAACCACAAAAAACCCCCAACACACCATAGCCCCAAAACAAGGAACTTTCTCTACAAGTCTTAAATATTTATGCTCTAGAGAAATTATAACGTGTTGTTTGTTTCCTGTGAACATGCTCCAAAAGCAGCATTTACACTCATCTACAATACAGTAATCACAGAGGGAGCCAATTCTTGTCCTAGTCATTGCACTGGATCTGCTTTCTTCAGAGAGAGAAGAAATTGCAACATTCCAGTTTAAAACTAATAAAATCCTAATCACTTAGTGCAATTCCCCAGATGGATATCTATCTAACTTTTTAACTGCTGTTAAAGTGACTCTTTTAGAGCTGGAGTCATGAAAGCCATCATATTCTAATTTTCTGAAAGCTTGATAGAACCAATATTCTTAGTATAGACGAAGTGTAATGAAGCACTTTCTTTCCCATAGGAAAGTCTTCCACTCATATTCTTTGATGCCAGCTAACCTTCACATCTGCTATTTCCCTATTGATTGCTACAACTTGGCACTTTGTAGAGTGTCTGATGAGGCAATTCTATTCAATGACACCACTTCCTCTTCAACAAAAGGAGTGCAGTAAAATAGCAGTGTGTTTCCTATACCTTCAGGGGAAATGCTGTGTGCAAATTATGCAGACAAACATGTAGTCATCATTTATATGTGTTTATGTGGAGAAGAAGAGCGTTTGTTCCTTTTATACTGAACCATTGCTTATGTAAAATTATGCAAAGTAGATCTGGTTTTGAATTTTTTAAGCAAATGAGGAGTGATTCTGGGTCCCACTTTAAAACTCCATCTCAAAATACATGGTGTTCATTATGGAAATAAGCTTGAAATTAGTCATCACTTAAAATATGATCCAAACATATATTTACAAATCAGTAATGCATGTTAGAGAATATCAGAACAAAGACTATGTTTGTTTTGCTGTCCTTGAATACTAAGATATCAAAGATTCTTTTTTCAAGTAAAATGCAATAATTTCTTCTTGACACATATAATATTAGTGAAATATTTAATTTGAAATTAAAATGGTAAGTAATATCAATTATCTAGTAGTCCTCACTTATAATACTGTGGGAAACACCAGCATGACAAAAAGAAAAGCACTTCATGTTTAAATTAAAGATCAAATATAATGTCTTGGTTTCAAACAGATGGAAACTATTAAACCATTAGTGTTGTGTTTACATTTTACTTTGGCTTTCCTCTAGTCCAAGCCTCTGGATGTGTAACATGTAGCTGATTTTCTTCTTTTTTTTTTTTTTTTTTCAGTGAAACTTCAGAGTCTTTAAGCTTTAAGGGCCACAATTTGTTCTGTGTATAGTCTTACTTGGAATTAGCTTTTTTTTTTTTTTTCCTTTCTATTTTGTATGTCTTTAAGCCTAGATTCACAAAGATACTGAAACACGTAATACCTACTGAAATCAGTGGGAACTTATTTATGAAGGAAGCATAGAAAGAAGAAATAAGGATATAGTTCCATCTTAGGATTTTCAAGGTATACAAATACTTTAATAGGTTATTCCCACCACAATTGATTTAAGTTGAACCAGTACAACTAAGAAAAAAAAATATTTAGGAGCAGGACAGAAACGAAAAAAGTATTCACCTCTTCAGCTAACTCTTCTGCTGAAGAGTAGAATCAGACATAATTATTTCTACTGGTAATATTTTAGGAAAACTGCTAAAGATTCTCACTAACATATCCAAATCAAGACTGTTGATTCACCTGTTACAGTTAACAAAACAGGGTCAGGACAGAGGCCCATAATTGTCCTTACCATCTCTTAGCATGGGGTCTGGAACAGTTTTGTCCTGTCCTAAGGAATAACCTCCCAAACGATACTGGGCTCCACCCCAAGATAATAGCTATAACTTTTGGTTAGCCCTGAAGAAGCCAAAAAGTACAGAAAAATAAAATTTGTGAAAGAGAATTAATGATTCAGAATCTGTTGGATGGTACAGTTTGTTCTGGATGTGGGCAAGTTTTTTTTTTCTGTAAACAAGGTTTTTAGTTTTGCTGTGTCAGCCTACTAATCTCCCATATGCATGCAGAAACCCAAACATGTGAATAGAACTTGACTATATAATTAAAGAAACAGGAATCAATAACAGCAGTGTTGTCATCTTCAGGCTTAAAGGTGATTTCACGTTCTAAAAATTTATTATGCCAATACTTTTGTTTGCTTATTCTTGATTTTCTTTTTTTAAACCAGGAAAACCAATCAAACAAACAAACAACTTCAAACAATAGTCCCTTTGCTCTAAGTGCCTTAAGAGTTACTCAAACAGCTGTAAATTAAACCATGTCACAATTTTGGAACTCCCAATGCTATCCTAGAGGATGACAACATAAAAATGTTTGGAGCTTTAAGTGGTTTTAGAAATGGCAATCTGTATATATCCTCAGATTTTTCATCATTTCTCAATTAATACGTACTGAGCTTTAATAATTCGACACAATTTACTGAACTGTACCATTTAAGTTTCCATAAAAATTCTGGCACAGAATATGTCAAGATTACCATATACTTCCAAAAAAATATGCAAAAAATGCAAATACATTACTGGTGCACACCTCAAAAGCCTGCACCTGTGTCCCTAATTTAATTTTAAAAAATTTAATTGGACTCATAAATGTAAAAAAAGTGACAAGCAGATGACACAGCAACATCTGCCCTGCTGGTGAAGGATAAATGTACTCAACCTCTAATATGATCAAGCATATGAAGTCACATGAGCAAAACAAAATGGTGGATTGTGTTTATTGTTTATTTTTACTTTTTTTTTTTTTTTTGAAAGACAAGCTTTGCAATCACTGGCTTACTTTTAGGAACACTCCTTGTGACTGATTCACTCTTTTTAAATATGACGTTAATAAACACAGACCAGAATTTTGACCACAGTCCAACTCAGACTGTAAGCCAAAATGTGAACTTTTTCTATGATTTGAAAGAGATTTTTCTCTTTTTTTGGTGTTTATTTCAGTGCCAACATGTAAGAAAGTAAGCTCCTCACAGCCTTTAAACTAATAATCTAAAATAAGACAAATAACCCCACAGTGCTACTTTAGTTTTATTATGGAATTAGAATTATTCATATTATTCCTTGTAAAATTAATTAATTTGCATACAGTCATACTGCAGTTTATACCTGTATGGAAGTTGCCTAGTGCTTAAATAGTGACCAGAAATTTTATAAGATTCATCTTGCATACTTGTAGCCACCTACACTTTAAGCATCTAGACCAAGGTACTAATCTAAGCTTCTCTATAATGGGAAAAGTTCTATAACTCTGGAGAACACTGTCCTTCTAGGGCAGTTACTTAAGGCAATATGGAAGAAGTGCTTTCTGGTGCCTTTCCAGTGCCAGTAAAAGGCAAGTCGATGACTACTTGAGAAGACAGCAGATATCTACATTTTGAGTGAGGAGAAACCTGCCCTACATGTTTCAAAAACTACGTCTTTCCTAGTAAAACAAAGCTTTGAGACTCAGGATCTTATTATGTCTTCCTATTAAATTCTCTCATCAACACTCAAGATTCTTTACTAATCCACCAATTTACCAATAGATTGGTAAATTTATCATTTACCACTCTATTGGTAGTACAGTCCTACTCTACATATTTTGATAAATTTCAGGAACACAATCTATTCCTGGTTTTATTCATTATCATTTTAGGGATACCACACTTCATTTTACAAGTCTTATATCTATAAAAGAATAATAATTAAAATAGGGTTTGTGTGATGCAATAGAGTGCAAGAAAATATAATAATAAAATTTGAATGAGAAATATATAGTAACAGGAGACTTGTAATGACTTGATTTCATCACTAATGTCAACAATGTAAAAATAACAAAAACCATCTCAAATCACACAGTATTACAACTGCAATATTTGTTGGTTCTGGTGATTTTGTGGTTAGAGTTATTCCACTAAAAGTTAGAGATTCAAAGTAATTCTATACTTCTGAAAGGAAAGTTAAAGACCTGAAGATTAAGCCCAAGAGTCTTAATGTTTTTTGCAAGTATTAAGAAATGTATTTAGCATATTTAGAAATCAAGCTCTATCTTGGAAGTAAATCCGGAACTCCATTATTACCTCAATAAGAATGTAAAAAATAATGGCCTCGATACTGCTTATGAGATGAGCCTTATACTTTCAATCCTTCTTTCACCTTTGATAATCTGATTTGAAAAGACAGCCACTGAGACAGTCAAATCTTCATTATGAACAGGCTGTACAAAAAAAAAAAAAATATCTCCTTAATTTCAGAAGAGAGATTTCTTATATGAGATACTGGGATATATACATACTTATATGAGACTGGAAGAGAAAGCTATAACTGAAATTTCAGTATTTCCTCTGTTAACTTCTGATTTTATGGGTAGCCAGACCCCTGACTAGAATACCATTGTTGAATTGCACATCTATAATGAACTATGCCCAGCATCTCTGTACTTCAAGGAGCAAAAACTGCGTCAGAAATACTAGATATAACCATAAAATAAATTAAGGAACTGAACTGTTAGTTTTGTTCAATCCAAGTAAATTCCTCAGCAATTCAGCCTGAATAAAGATACATTTGAATGAGAACTACCTGGATAGGCTTAGATAGAACTTTTAACATCAAAGAAACTATTGTCAGAGCTTCTTTGCCAGATAAGGTGAAAGGGTGAAAGAAGAGCTAGAGAGCCTTCCCAGCAAATCATGGAAAACGTTTGGTACTAGTCTTCCTTCTTCACAGAGCTCTTTAGGGATGTGCTTTCCTTTTCAGAAAGTGGAAATATGAAAGAGTACATGAAACTTCTATCAGACATGTCATATAGAAGCTTCCTAAGAGTTTTGGAAGATTCCTTGTAAACCAAGGAAAGTAAGTGTCTCTTGTATCAAAAAATAAAAAATTAAAGACAGAGAAACAGAAAGAGAGTAAGAGCAACAGAAACAATTTCTATCTTACCACTGCGCTTCTGTTGCACAAGAAAATAAGAGTTTTCAAAAACCGAAAACGGCAAGTCTTCAAAGGCCTCCAGGATATTTGCTGTATTTTATAGCTCATTGAGGGGAAGCTGATTTCAGTTCTCAAATGGAAAGATAGACTACTCAAATACAAATATTTTAACGTAAGCAATACTACACCCTTTGTTAATTTTCACAATATCTAGTTTCTAACTAGAAAAAATTGTTTACTAATAGTATGTATTAATATAATAAAAGCTCCCATCAAATCACAATGATTCAGAACAGAATTCACATAACTTACCTGAATTTTGGTTGCCAATTACATTTAAATACCTATTATGAGAACTTAACTCAAATTCAGCATAAAAGAGCATAATGAGTGACTGCCTCAGCTTTTAAGATGTGAAAAAAATACCACCCCCCCATTTTCCTATATAATAACTTGATGAGCAAATTGAAAGATCACATGTCATATCTGAACAAATTAAAAAATGCTAAGAAAATATATTGCTTATTTTTAGTCCAACATGTTCATGGCAGTAGCATCAGTAGGCTACTCTGATCATAAAGAGCTGGCTGCTCATGGCTTGGACAGGTGTACTCTTTGCTCGGTAGGAAACTGGGTGGATGGCCAGGCCCAAAGGGTTGTGGTGAATGGAGTTGAATCCAGTTGATGGCCGGTCACAAGTGGTGTTCCCCAGGGTTTGGGGCCAGTTCTGTTTAATATTTTATGAACGATCTGGATGAGGGGATCGAGTGCACCCTCAGTAAGTTTGCAGACAATATCAAGCTGGGTGGAAATGTTGATCTGCTTGAGGGTAGGAAGTCTCTACAGAAGGATTTGGACAGGTTGGATTGATGGGCCAAGGTCAACTGTATGAGGTTCAAAAAGGCTCAGTACCAGAACCTGCACTTGGGTCACAACAACCCCATGCAACACTATAGGCTTGGGGAAGAGTTGCTGGAAAGCTGCCTGGAAGAAAAAGAACTCGGTGTGTTGGTTGACAGCCAGCTGAATATGAGCGGGCGGTGTTCCCAGGTGGCCAAGAAGGCCAATAGGCTTGTATCAGAAAGGCTTGTATCAGAAATAGTATGGTCAGCAGGACTAAGGAAGTGATCATCCCCCTGTACTCAGCACTAGTGAGGCCACACCTCAAATACCATGTTCAGTTTTGGGCCCCTCACCACAAGAAAGTCCAAAGAGCAACAAAGATGATGAAGAGTCTAGAGCACAAGTCTTATGAGGAGTGGGTGAGGGAACTGGAGTCATTTAGCATGGAGAAAAGGAGGCTGAGGGGAGACATTATCACTCACTATGACTATCTAAAAGGATGTTATAGTGAGGTGGGAGTCTGTCTTTTCTCCAAAGTAACAAGCAACAAAATGAGGGGAAACAGCCTCAAGTTGCACCAGGGGAGGATTAGATTGGATATTAGGAAAACTTTCTTCACCAAAAGGGCTGTCAAACATTAAAACAGGCTGCCCAGGGAAGTGGTAGAGTCACCATCCCTGTAGGTATTTAAAAGACATGTAGATGCGGTTCTTAGGGACATGGTTCAGTGGTGGACTTGGTACTGTTAGGTTAACAGTTGGACTCAATGATGTTAAGGGTCTCTTCCAACCTAAATGATTCTATGATTTCATGATTCTAAAACATGGTTTAGGTTTTTTTGTTTGGGTTTTTTTGTGGTGGTTTTTTTTTTTTTTTTTTATAAATCTTTATATTGTGCAGATTTAGGATCTTGAATTCATTAAATACAAGTTCAGTTAATGCATGAACACTGAAAAATGCTTAAAAGGCATCCAAAACCAAGAAAATTTATGTCATTATTACCATAGGTGTATTGCAAAAAGGATTATTAAACAATCTCAACAAACATTCTGTTTGGATCAATGAAAAACTCTGGAGAAGGAATTCATCAGTGTAATAAGATTTCAGGTGTGTCCAGGGCAATTCTGGCACTGGAAATATTTCTCTACACAAAGCAATGCTAGTGCAGTTGGATAACAACTCAGTAGTATCATATGACACTGATAATGTGGAACCAAGTGTTCACCTCTGTTAATGAATAGTGTCTTTCAGGCTGCTTCAGCAGGCAGGAACTCAACACTGAAGGTTGTCACAGAAAACAAGCTAAACTGAGAGAAAGTTCATTCTGGAGAGTTGTTTCTGAATCACATTACCAGGATGAGTCATAGATCAAATCTGCAAACTTTACATGGCTACTTAATGATAGTTCTATTTGCTTTGGAGAGCTTTGCTGGGCTTTTTTTCAGACTCTGATAGTTAAAAATGTTCTCAGATGTACTCTTAATTTCCTAAACAAACCCTAATTCTGAAATCTCTCTTTCATACAGATTGCTGTTTGCAGTTGAAGGATTCTCTATGATCTAGTTCAGTTCCTTTTCTCACTTTGTTCATGCTCTAAAGACAGACATAAAGAAAGAAAAAGCTGAAAAGGGAAATGGAGAGGAAGGGAGAGGAAGGGAGAGGAAGGGAGAGGAAGGGAGAGGAAGGGAGAGGAAGGGAGAGGAAGGGAGAGGAAGGGAGAGGAAGGGAGAGGAAGGGAGAGGAAGGGAGAGGAAGGGAGAGGAAGGGAGAGGAAGGGAGAAACTCTTACCCTGCCTCCCAGGGAAAAGCAGCAGGAGAAGGAGAGAAATGTGATAAGGTTAGATAATAATTAGGTTATTCATTTCTGAGGAAAAAGGCTTGCAACTAAACCTATGATCAAAACCCAAAAGTTCAGTCATTCTCTTACAACTGATCCTGTCAGCAATGCCATTACAGGCCCTGAAGAGGCCAGAAAGTGAAGTGCATCAGCTGAGAGAAAGGAAACAAAATGGTTTACCAGTGAAGACAAAACCTACAATAGTACATAAGGACAACATACATTCTGGAAGTAGCAGCAACTACATTGCTGTCAATTTTCTCATCCTCATCCTCACATCTCCAAATGTCTACGCAACATAACTCACTTCCCAAAGAGTGTGCATTCCCAATGGCTTTCACATTTAGCAGGGTGATATAAGATTGCCCTTCTGGGGAAAGGGACACCCCTTTCTGCCCTTGTGTCAGTTCTAGCATTCTAGCAGCCAGAACAGCTTTCTTCACAACTGAAAAGTAAACCTGCAACACATAAACAGATTCATATTCAGTTGGATCAGAAAGCCGGACTGACTCTTGTCACAGCTCTATGATATGTAGAACCAACAGAGCTTGAGGTTGAAGACAGAAGAAATTGGACTATTCATAGTTAGAATGGCTTAAATTGATCCCAAGAAAACACAACAAGAAAGCCCTTGAGAGATGTGACCAGAAACAATTTGCAGTGATTAGTAGTGACTAATGTCCATCTGACTTCAAAGGAAAAAGCCCCTACTTTTCTTGTCTTCAGTGGCATCACTATATATTATCAAAAAAAAAGACAGAATGGGTTTCTCTTAACTACAAAATTATTTTACAAATATCTAGATTATAGCATTCCCCTGAATCAGCTACATTTGGTAGAAATTCCAGTCTTTTGCTGTAAAAAATCCTGACACAAATTAGGACTCAAAGTGTGGTATGGATTATATTTGTATATCAACAGGCTTGACTTTCTACAGACAAATGTACAGTTAATTAGTAATTATTTTTCCTCCTCTGGGCTCTGATTTCTTGTATCCTATATTTCTATCCAAGTGGCAAATAGATCTTGTTATATATTACTGTATGTTATACACTCAGAAAAAACAGCTTTGTACAGACAATCTCCATCAGATACCTACAGTATGGATCATTAATGCACGTACATTAATTAATGCATGTTGTCGTCAGATGCAATTTTGAAAAATAATAAAAATGTCAGCTTCTTGCTGGTATGTTCATTCTAGCCATACATTATATTCATACTGAGAAATACTTATGGAACAAGAAAACCAGATGGGACCATAGGTTACATAGTTTATCCCACCTGAGAGTTCTGTGAGAAAATCAGCATAAACTTTTTCCCATATGAATATTTGGGGTAAGACAGAAACAGATGCTGAACTGTGCAAAATATTAGCTGGTCCAAAGACAAAGAAGAATTTTCCTAATGCCAACTTTTAATTTATTTTTTATGTCTCTCTTTGTCTTAATTTCAAAAATATCTAGTGGGGACACAATTCATATGTTAACTATGTAATTCAATATTTTAATTATTGTGAATGACTATGCTTGTTTTCACTGGGAAGTTATGTTTATTACCTTGAGAGGACCCAAAAAGCATTTGTACTTTTTTCATCAGTTTCTAAGATCTGTAGCTGGACACAGGTGTAAAAGATAAATATGAATCCTGTGATTTTGGAGCATAATTATTCATGAATACCACTGTTAGGCAGCAGATTATTTTCTGGATATATGGCATAATGCAGTATAAATCTCTGCAGAAATTAAAAGTTGACTAGTCCTTGTATTCATCTTTTCCAGCCCATAATGTAGGAACAGGGGGAAAGTGTATAAGGAATGAGGAATTTGGAATGGGGAAAGGGAAGGGAAAAGGCACAGGCATGGACAAAGGCAGGGGTGGAAAGATAGTGGATTTCAACCACATTCTACCTGTTTTTAGTTTCACGCCTCAGCACTGAGATGCAACAGGCAGCCAAACATATGCTCTTATTTACTGCAGGAACAGTAATGGCTCTGACAATCCCAGAGAGGAAGGGTATAAAACCATTTCAGTCACTTTGTCCCAGTACCTAGAGAGTTGGTTGAAATGAGGCCCTTTATGTGAATTAGTTCTGCTTTCTGCCCACAGATTCAGAAGAAGGACAGTTCACTTCAAAGAACTTAATGGTACCAAATTTATCTGAATTTCTTCTACTTAGAATTCAAATGCACTCCTGCTCTAGTTGTAGTCTGTGTTAATGCATCATCTAATCTACCTACCTCTACCTAGATTCCATGATCTTTTAAAGAAATAAGTAGAACACAATGAGGTCTCTGGACAAAACTTATATTTCATTCTCACAGATTCTGTCATTGTAGATTCCGTTCTTATAAGTGTATGAAGGGAAAAGGGAAATAATACATTTCAACTATATGTGTTTCTAGAAGACAGGTTCAAACCATGATGATGAAAAAGAAGAAAAAATAACCAAAACAAAACAGATTATGTTATTTGTATTCAATTCCCTTTTTAGTCAAAAGTGCCACTTGCTTTTATGCATAAGAACATTCAAATGCAACTTATCTATAAAGTGAAATAATTTTAAAGCAAACTGGTATCTGCTACCAATTACTTTTTAAGCATTATCCAGATCAGCACATGGAGGCTGGGACTCAAAAAAATGTTTTCCATTAGTCACTGTCAGTCAGTGGATATTTGAGAAGCTCAGAAGTGGCATTTCTTTCATCTTTAACTTGCAACAAGTCCACCAGATAATAGATACACACTGCTAAACTTCATAATGTTTTATTTGTAACATACAACTAAAGGTTCTATGTGTGTATATGCTCATGTGTTTGTACATTCATACTTATTTGTTAAACAGATAAATGTGATTTGTACATTATAATGTTCAAACCCAGGTTTGAAAATATCACTGAAGTTATTATACTGGCTTTATGCACGTCAATGCCAACATCACTCATGACAAATGAATGGCATTCATATCTTTATTCTTGCTGGTTTTCTTTCATTTATGTCAGGGGATCTGTCACTTGTACTGCAGTTGCAAGCAGTGGAAAAATTCCCCTACAACTGCTTCTTTCAGCCTTAAGAGACTATTTCTGAGATTTTGCAATGTATAGGTAGAGCTTCATGTTAATTCCTTTAGCAATAGGCTGAGAATTCGAAAGAGGAAGATAGACATTAAGCACTGAACTGTTGCCCCCCAGAATTTCCTGAGGGAGGCAGTAACAAAATGGCTAGGGTAAAAGACAAAGGAGAGAGGGAAACTGAGAAAAGTCAGCAGCATGGATCTTTGTGGAGAAAAAGCAGTGTGGGAAGAAATGGAAGATACTGTAGAAAAGTAGAACTGGGGTATAAAAATGGGTCCTGAAGAAGAAAAGGAAAGAAACTGGTAAATATAAATAATTAAATAGAACAGTCTATCGGATAATTCTAAGGTGTGTGAGTCAGCTTTCCTGAATTAGCTCCCTATCTGCCTTTCACCAAGCGATCTTGAAAAAGATGCCTTCCCTTTTAGTGCTTCAGCTTCCTTATCAGCAAATCAAGGATATAAACCATACAACTCTCACAGAGAGCTGAGAAGACATTTAATTTGTGATGCAGAAGTAATGACACTAATCTACTGCTATTAGAGAATGAAAAAATACTTTGTTTTTTACTATTTGTTATGCAAATGCCTAGCAACCATAAGAAAAGTTCCATTGTGCATGGCACTGTACAAAAACATAGAAAGAAAAAGAATCTGACATTGAAAGGTACAGATATGAAAAATTATGAGAAAAACAAAAGTACACAGCAACTTCACCAAAAAAATCTTAAAATCATAGACCACATATATGCTGCAATAGTTTGTGTGTGAGGATGGAGAACTGTGATACAAATACAAGTAGAGTAGAATTAACATTGTTCTCAATTTCAGAACTGTCATTCATCAAGAAAACAGACACTGGGATTTTGAGAAACATAGACTGAGAGACCACAGAAATCTGAGACAATTAAAAGTCTGAGCTTTTTATCCAAGAACAGCTAGTGTGAAATAGGTACTTTTCATGAAAATAACAAATGTTTTTTATTTAATTCCAAACAGGAAGGAAGTCAGGCTTCTGAGACTTGAAAATGGTCAACAGTGACAAAAGCAGCCAAGAGAAAGGAAGAGAAGTTCATAACTAAGAAAAACTCCACAATCTGAGGAACTCCAAAACGTGTATCAGGAGTGAAAACTACAAGTCTAGCAGCAGAAATGGCTTAGAAATTACTTTCACATACCTTCTAATTCTTGGATAATACTAAGGTTTCCTTTGTTGTTCTGAATGAAATTGCCCACCAGACCCACCAGGCATGTAACAGACTTGTAAAACTATTTCCACACTCAGACTAGATAAGGAGATCTTAAGACATCACTGAAAATTTCCTTCACTTTCTGGTTTTTAAAAGGACTTGTACGTGACACAGTTTCTCAGACCATGAGAAGACATATAATGATCTGGAGGACCTAATAAACCTCTGGAGACAACATTCTCCTTTTTCATCGAAGCTATTTCAGAGGGACGTTTGACTCACAAGGGTAACAGGATTTTCAATGTGTATTCCCTGTGCTCTCCAAGATTTTAACTTTAGCAGGTTTTAATCTAGCAGTTTGTTTGTTTGTCTGATTCCCATTTAGGTTCTCTTTCAAAAACCACTCTTCTTTTGTTTTAGCACCACACAATTTTGGCAAGTTTCCAAAGTTTTTTTAAGAATTCAATGGACTGCTATATAGATAATTTATGCAGAAATTACTGTCAGTCTCATGGGCAGCTACCAAGCCTCACTGTGATTGGAACTAATAACTATTACCAAGATATGATAATTTCATTTAACATTAGGAAACCATCTGGTGCCTTCATTTCTTGTTGAAACATAATGCCACTGTTTTACTCAATCCACTGTCATTAAAACAAGACAAAGCAGCTAAGGAAAAACATATACACAGATGATAAATTTATCCTCTTGATCAACCCCCCACAGAACTCATACTCATACATAGATCTTTGAAGTAGGAGTGGACTACTAAAATCTAATCTGAGCTCCTGTATAATGAAGTCTATCTATTTCATTGAGTAGCCTCTAAATCAAAAGCATAACATGTTAGGGCTATGTTGTATCTATTTCCCTCACAATGGCTGCATGTGATGGATGAATCCAGCCTACTCCTACATAAGTTGTACCAGTGGTTAATTGCTCTCACTCTTAAAAATATGCACCTTATTTCTAGTCTGAATTTGCCTAACTTAATCTTTGAAACACTGGATCTCATTATGCCTTTTTCTGCTAGATTAAACAGTCATCTCCTGTCAAAAGTCTCATTCCCATTAAGGCACTTACAGACGATGATCAAGTCACCTCTTAACCTTCTCTTCAGCAGATTAAACAGACCAATCTTCTTCAGCCTCTAACTACAATGTTTATTTCCGGACCTACAGTCATCCTTTCACCTTTAATGAACTCTTTCCAATTTTAAACATATTTTCAAAGTGTGGTCACCAGAACAGGACACAATAGCTCATTAATATTTTCCCTAATGTCATATAAAAAGGCAGTGTTACTTCCTACTTGATATTCACTTGTCTGTATATCAGAGAATATAATATATACCATTTAAAACCCTCCTTTAGCTTATTGATAAAACAGAAAGTATTCTGAAAGGAATTTAAAATGTGATTATTTATCCTGGTTTTTTTTACACACAATGCAGCAAATGTATGCAACTTCTGTCTTTTCTGTACTACCTCTGCTTTTCTATACTATCTACATCTAGTGTCCTTTCTGTCAAAGATATTTTTCTGATAGCTTTTGTCTTCCTTTATCAGTTTCCTGTTCTTAAGTGTTTTTTATATTATTATTTAGTAGTAGCATCTCTGAGCTGTTGAACTCCAGTGGTACCTTTAAAGGCAATTCCACTTATTTTAAAATATTTTCTTGCATTTTCATTTTCTTCATGTAAAGAAAATACATTCCTGATGCAATTTGCTTATACAAAATAGAAGTATATTTTGAAAACACACAAATACACGTATACTATGTTGACCACGGCTATAGTATTCTGTTTTCTGAAAACCTCATTGGGTAAAAATACCTAATTCTACCAGAAAGTTGACTGTAACAGATAGACTGTGTATAAAAATTTTGGTATATATTTCACAGAATACATATTTAATTACATTGTATTCTTTACATAGGTAGCTCTAGTGAATAGCACTTACATCAAGCAAACTCTAATTTCCACCTGGAAATTGCTTTAGACATTGAATGAATCAAATGAGATTGTATAGTTTTCATTTACTTTTCTTTTTGAGCATGATTTTCACTTATTGGCTGAACTACAAGAACAGCTGTAACTACTTTTAATGCATAAATTTGGATTCATTTCATTAGGTAAATAATACCAATAATTTACATATTACTAGATAAGATAGTAAACATCAGAAAATTATTTGGAATCATTTGTTTGCTAGCTGAAACAGAAGCTCTTAACTATCGGTGCATTTTCATGTCACAAAACACTTACTAACCATGATCTGTTCACACATAAAGCCCAGAAAATATGTTTGTTCAACAGAATCTAAAATATATCCACTGAATAAAGAAATCCTGTGTTTTGTTCTGATTTCCCTTTTTCATTCATAGTGAAGAAGGAGAATTCATTAATGTACTAAAAGCAATACCAAATTATGTGACCTGACACCAAAACTGTTGTGTATGTCTAGGTTATTTCAACTGTAGACAAAAATTTTATATGCAGGATGTGCAATTACTTTTTCATGAGAAGTGAGTCCTCTCTAGTTCTTGGATACAATATACTAGAGAAACACGAAATATATCTAGATAAATAGAAACAGAAGAAGAAAGAGAGCAGAGAGAAAGACTTGTGCAGAAAAGGGAGCAGTATATTAATATGCAGAGGGGAAAAACATCCAGAGAAAGATAGTCTCTGTGCACTTAAAACCCCCACAGATTATGTGCATACAAAAAAGGAAAAAGTGAATAAGAGAAAATTAAGGACAGAGCGAAGGAAAACTAAAACTTAAGACGATGCAGAGAAAAGTGCTTCTGGCAACCAGAAGGAAAGACACTGCCAATTTAAACTTGCTTCCTAACATTTTAGAGTCCACAGTTCAAATCCAAATTAGAACAAGTTCAAAGTTTTTTCCCAGACAAAAATGAAATTAAAGCCCTCTAGTGTTTCCTGGTAACTCAATAAATACCTTGCGTCATCTCTTTATGTCTCAATACATAAATCATTTTGACTCTTTTAGAAACCTCAGTCTTTAAACTTTCAATGTTGTTTCTTTTAACTGCTTCACATATTTCCTGACGTCAAGAGACCTCTAATTGATTAGTTATTTTTATTTAATTCATCACTTCCTTTTCCAACAAGTATTCTAGGGAAAACACTCAGAACCTTCCCAATGTATTAAGTTAAGCAGCCTAAAACATTCCGAGAAACTGAAGTTGAATTAATTTTTATTTCCAAGCAGAAGCTGAAAGCCCTATAATTATTTTTAAAAATTAAAACTACATGTACACTGTGATTGGCTCTAAGGTCATAAGATTAAATAGTGACTATTTAGCCCTGATATCTAAACAAATTTTGTAGTCTCTGAATGTGATGAGAAAAACTGAGCATACACTCTTCAAATTCTACAGCTGTTTACAAGTTACTTTGGGCCTCAGTTTGTCTGATCTCAAATGCCAGTGTAACAGACACTGCAAAGTTTTAGGTGACAGCATAATAACTCTAAACCAAAATATACTAGTTAAGATGTACCAAAGATCAGACAAATATTCTTAAACACCTCTCTCTTTGGAAGATCCGAGACACCTCTGTGCTGTCAGGCACAAGGAGTTATAGAACAAACCATCCTCTCTCCCTTCATGCATACTTTTTACTAATTTAAGTTCACTTAAATGCTTGATGAAGCTAGAAAAGAAAAATTTCTCTCTAAACCAGCAGCATATTTCACTATATTTTAAATTGAATTATCTTGGTAACAGGTTAAAAGGAATAGAAAAACTGGAAGAATCTGAGTTTTTTCTATGGACCCTAAATTTCATCGAAAAGTTTCTCAAAAATCCAAAGTCCAAAACGTTTTTCTCAGTCCAGCCACTAATATCCTTAGTGTAGTCCAGTTGCTTGAACAAAGACTACAATTAAGTATAACGTTACTGAACTGATACCGTAACTCTTAATGCGACAAAACTCATTCTTCAACAGGGCTATAGAAGGAAGATCTGTCTGAGCAAAGTGTTCGTTTTTCTTCACCTACTCCACTGCTATGAATTCATTTCTTTGAGCAAAATCATCAGAGAAATTGTCTTTTATTTCCCATGAGAGATTTTGCATTTGATTCCTTTGCTCTCTTGCAAATCCTCAAAAAAGTGATTTTCAGTTGCTTTTGACAGCAGTGGGAATCCTATCTGTTGCTCCTCAGCAAGGTGCACAAACTTTCCCACCAAAATCAGGATACAGCATATTTTCAAACAGAATATAAAGCTTACCTTGAAGAAAGTCATGGTTGCTCCATCTTCAACTGCTCCATACTCTATCTTTGTCTGCTTGGCCAAATCATCAGCAGAATCAATAGGGGATTCCATACGTTCCACTGTCAGAAAGGCGGCTAGGTTAGCAGTGTACGAGGAAATGATGATAAGTGTGAAAAACCACCAAATGCCTCCCACTATCCTGGTGGAGAGGGCTTTGGGCATGAGCTCAGAACCTAACGAAAACCAGGGGAGAAAAGTGAAACCAAAGCACAGAAAACCATTAATAAGTGTTCAGCACTTTTTGCCACAGTGGGAAGATGGAATCACTGTGCAAAAAAATCTTTAAGCTACAGGCTTACATGTACTGCTTGTACAAACACACACAACTGAAATGAAAAATAAGAACTGATTACACTTATAAAGACAGATCTTTTTGGAGCTGTGGGAATCAAAATATAGTAATGGGAGACTCAATGATCAGTGCCTTTTAAAAAATTATAAATATATATAGCAATGTGGAAAATGCCATTACTTGAACTGGTTTTCCAGAAAAAATCCTGACTGGACTGAGCATCTAAGTTAATACTAATATTGAAGCACTTATACAGTTCTTTATCTTCAAGGCACCAAATAAATATTATTTAAGTATTTTGTAAAAATTGACTTGAGTATATAAAAATAAGCTATTGATGAAAGGAGCAGATATGAAATAAAGTATTACATAGCTGAAATACAAAATCTGAAATCTACTATAAATATACTTTTGACTTTTGCCATGTGTATTGCTATAAAATAAGGTTGCTTATTGGCTGCTTAGTTAAAAAAATTAACATCTCCCATCTCTATAGTTAGCCCCTCAATTTCAGATAAACATGGGTGGCTATGCCACACATTTAATTTGACAGAGCAGCAATGAAAATATTAGACCACTATGCATAAACTAGATAAAGATAGATTATAATGCATTGCTGGAGTTGCCTGCTCATGGCACTAAAGAATGGAGGGGAAGACAGACACTGTATAGTAATTTGCAGAATTTAGGGTTAATGCTAATTTAGGGTCTAGTGAGACAAATTGAAACACATATACTCTTCTTGTGCTCAATTACTAAAAATAGGAAAAAATAAAATTCAGTGTAATTTACAACCACAAATATTTATTATAAATGAGCATGTATGGATTCTTTCCATAGCATTATAATTGAATGGAATGAAATTTCTAATGATGTCGAATAAACTATTTCAAGCTTCACTGTAGAAACTTTACATAAGATCTTTTAGAAGTATCCAGAAACGTGTTTTCAAAGAAACTGTTTTACCATATCCACTATACCATTGTACCAAAACAATCACTTTTTGTTAATTGGTCGCTATGCTTCCTTTTAAATCTCCTGGGTAAAATGGAATGAAGGCAAGATGGACTATTTTATTCCTGTTAAATTTTAGTGTTTATATTGAATTATTTAAGGAACTGGTCCAGCAAGGTAACACATCTTCATATAAATGAAATATTATGCCAAACTTCCAACGTCAATGCCAAAAAAAAAAAAGAAGAAAATAACAGAAAGGGGAAAAAAAAAAGGGGGGGGGGGAAGAAAACCAAAGAAAAGGAAAAAAGAAGTGGTATCATAACTGGACTATCGTATTCAAAAACAGCCCATCTTACCCTGCAGTTCATCTTACCCTTGCTGTTTCAAACAAAAAAAGCTGACAGACTTGGACATGACAGCCAACTCCAGCGCCAGACTCTGCCTAGAATTCTGCAAGGAAAAAAGTAGAAAAGTACCTTTCTGATGTAGTTGCTCCTAGGCCCTGTTAGTCAGACACTCAGACACCATAACACTAACAGATTTCCCAATAAGCCCACCATCATCAACTCTTTTTAATTGCTCTCGTTTCATTTAAAAAGCAACACCAATAAAGTCAGATAGGACTAGGAAGAAAAGAAGAGTGGAAACATTTGCGGCAGTTGCCCCAATTACCACAAGTTCATACCTTACCAAGGACTGAAATCGAGTGCCACCTAGGCCCGTGAAACAGAGCCTGGTTAGGGGCTGACTGTCATGTACCCAAGGTAACGTCATGTCCAGCACTATATCCCACAGTTTCCTGGGAGCGATGGGTGTCAGCAAGACATGTATGAGTTCCCTCTATCATGTATCCTCCAGCATTAAGCAAATGTTTTGTAAAGAAGCAGCACTTAATAAGTTAATGTGAGTATGGCCCAAGCACTATTATATTGTTTCTAATGGAAAGTTATTGCTGTTAGGTGAGAACTTCCACACTTGTGTAAAAACCTACTTTTAGATTACTTTTTAGGCTCTTGAAATATTTTTTTTAAAGTAATTATCAAAATCAAGACTGATCCTTCATCCTTAGAATGGTGCCTTTGAAAGATTATCAAAAGATGTACTGAGTCAAAGGCAAAACAATACAAGGCAAGGGCAGAGGATCAGCCTTAATTCTGAAAAAACAGTTTTTCTTCATGGAAATCTACTATCCTCCAAAGATACCTTTTTAAATGAATGTCTTTTCTTTTTTCCTATTTTGATTGTCAGGAAATATTTAGATGCTAGGGACTAAAATACTTTTTTCTTGAGAAAAGGTGATGCAAAAACCTAAATTGCTCTTTTCCCTCCTACAGAAATATGAAGAAGTATATAGCCACATAAGGAATAAAACTAACAATCTTGAGAACTGTGAACAGAATTCAACTGTTTCATTCAGTTTCCATTTTTGGTAGCTCCTCTGAAAGCAACCATTATCTTACAAACATGTATTTAGGAGTTGTGCTTGGACTATATAATTTCTTGAAATGTATTTTGATAATCTAGTTGATACTAAACACG